>NC_142522.1:20640453-20940453 GCF_964205215.1 Stylophora pistillata
TTATAAAAGGGCATTAGATGAAAACGAAGGCAATTCGCGCCAGACCTGGAGGATTGTAAATGAGCTCACGTCGAGGAAAACTAATAATTGTTCCATAAAAGAAATCAAAAGCAACGGTAACTCTATTTACGGTCCTCCTGAGCTGGCCGATGCCTTTAACAATCACTTTTCTTCTATTGGACCCAAGCTTGCTGGCCAGATTTATTCTAATAATGGTCCATCACACCTACATTACCTTGAGGGAACTGACAAACGTTTTGAGTTAAAATGTATTAATCCTTCTAAAGTGTTCTCACTTTTGTCTAAGCTTTGTAAATCGAAAGCCACAGGCTTAGATATGATATCTTCGCGACTTCTTAGGGAGTGCGCCGATCTGATAGCTGATCCTATGTGTTCTATTTTTAATCAGTCCATCAGATCAGGTGTTTTCCCTCAGGAATGGAAATGCGCAAAGGTTATTCCACTTTTCAAAGAGGGATATCACTCTAACTTAAACAATTAAACTTAAAAGTTTTCTGAGAGAAATCAAGGATAATTTTCCAGAGCAGTGCAAAGATGGGAAGACATCATAAGGTATTATTCTATGATGGAAGCTCACGCGCTTGCACAGAAATATTTGGTTGTTACCTGCGCTATCAAGCAATAGCACTATGTAATTCGACCCTTATGTACAAACTAAACGCCCTACTCGACACTGCTGCGGTGAGACTAACTTAATCATTAAAGTTGATTGGCACGATCCATTATTTAAAACGCGAGCTAGGAAAGGAGTTAAAAAGGGCATAAAGAGGAAGACTAGAAGAATGAACTACATAAACACAGTTTGCTTACTAGTGTATATTACTCAATACTGTGTTAGCAAGGGAGCATCTTGTTATATGAAAATATGGTACGAGTCTACCGGTTGTGTCAGTTATGAACCAATGACAACATTTGTACGACATGATGCCTTCTACTTGACTTGCATATGGAAGACTTCAACAATAAGGTGATCAAATTCGGCTCTCTTAAAGTCAACAACTCGAGACTATTCACGGATCACTGACACCGCCATTAACTCCTTTTGAAAAGGTCTGTCTCGCTATGTCACATTGTCAGATTTTAAGTAGTTTCGCTCTTTTGTGATTGCAGGCTTCAGTACTTCCTTTAAGTTCAAGAAGGATGAAGCCTGAAGGAAATCCCGCCAATGTGATTAGAAGAACACCATCCACTTCCCGGCCGACGAAGAACCAAAAACTAATTAAGAAATTTATCATCTTGGCCATCTTATTCATTCTAATAAATTTCTATGTAAGTGACAAATTAGAATTTCCACCGACAATGAGCACAGAACTTTAAACAAGTTTTAATCTAATTCTTAGACCCAGATTTATATCAAAACTGCACACTGAGCACGCGATTATCAAATGCGTATTTTCTAGTGTCACGCCATCACTGAAATGTTGATATACAGGATTTAAATCAAACATTTAAACATTATTAGTTTGATTTGGTAACTTTCTAGCTACTCGTGGTCCACCGATCTCGCTATCTGTATGGTTTGGTGCCCCAAAACAGCTCATCTAGGTCCCGTATGTATACCTGGGTTTTCACTTTGTTGTTTGACTCCTGTTTCTGACGAGAGTGTAAACTGGGTTCATGTAGCGATTTAAAAGCAGGTCTAAGATATTTGGGAAGTAATGTAAGTTGATCGGTTCCCAAAAAGAAAACCGCCTTTACATTGCATTTTTTCAAAGCGAGCCAACAAAATAAAGAACTTTGGATTTGAACCATTTTCTTGAAGAAGTTACAAGGGGAGGGGAGATTGCAGATGACAAATGAACTCCCTAAATATTCCAGTAGTAGCCAATGTACAACCGGTACCCACGTTGATAAAAAAATTTGGGGAAGGGGATGGCTGTATAAAGGCTATGTGGTTGAAGTGCTTTAACATCTCGTTTTCTTCTCACACAGATGTTGACTCTACTGAAATCGCCCCAAGCTAACAACAATTCTAATGGAACATGTCCAACATCATCCTACACTATTCTTGATGACCAAAATTCAACAATCGGATGTCAGTTTTGCCCAAACTGTGCCCCAGGTCACCAACTGGCACCACCATGTGGCAGTAAATTGCAGCAAAATGCTGCCTCGGTAACTTGTATGATATTTCCATCCCAAAGCTATAAAGAGAGACGTGATAGTGCTTCATGTAAAACGTGTAGGACATGTCACCCAAGAGAGACCATCAGCCCATGCACATCAGAGACAAATGCACACTGCGGAGATTGTCCTCGTGGAACTTACCAATGGGGTTATACAGTTGACTCTTGTAAAAAGTGCTCAACTTGCTGTGCAGTGAAACGCTTTGCTGAGGTGGAGTGCTTTTATCTTAGGCAATGCTTGAGAACAAACTGCACCAAAGAAATAGAAAATGGGAAAAGCAAGCCTCAACAATTAGATGTAACAAATTCTCAAAGTCTGCAAATGCCTGATAGAATGACACCACCTACGCCAATGCCACACCATACACGTCCTTCAGGCAACAACTCAGACCAACAAAATAAACAGCTTTTACAGGTCATGGTATCCAATTTAACGAGAACAAAAGTTACAACTGAGGTGCAGCAAGCCATACAAAGCGAAAGCACTTCAAATATGGCCAAGAAAGAAATACATCCTATTCAAATCATCTCAAGCAGTACCCTCAACACCACCACAACAAGACCACTGAAGGGATTTGGAACTCTTCTCAATGGCAATGCTGTGGAGCCAACATGGCTAATGGCTGTAAGCTACCTTAGTGAAAACATTAAACACCTGACAGCTGTGTTAATTTCACTTGCAGTGATATTTGGAATTTTTGCACTTACTTCCATTGGTTTGCTGATAATATGCTGTAGACACCAAACAAGTGGGATTGTGGTGACCTGTTGTGCACAGTACATAAATCGCAACTATGGAGGATTTGAGTCAGTACCTTGTGACACAACACCTCAAACAGGTATGTCATGCAGTTCAGAGAGAAAACTTAGAAGCACAAGGTTCTGCCCTGCTCTGCTATTTCATACAGGAAAACAGGCCTATTGTCCACAAAAAGTCAAACATATCGACTCTTCACAGGGCGTGAACTGTATGGGAAAATTAGGGAGAGATAATGAGGCAGAATATTTATCATTACCACAAGATAGTACAGTTTAAAGTAAATACATTACATGATCAGTTGTAGATACTTTGGTGTGATTTATTTTCATGATCAGATCATTTAAAGAGATCCAAATTCTAATCAATGATGTCTTGAAACTTCCCATTGTAATTTTTCAGATTATGTTGACTTAGTCAATCACATTAATGAATCTTTGAATGAAACAACCTATGCAGATGGCACAGCTTCTGTTGATCTTGAAAGTGAGTTTTCATATTTATATTGGTGCTTTGAAATGCATGATAAAATAAATAAATAAGTTTTTGCATTACTATTCTGTTTATAGTCCTTTTTTGTTTGTAATTAATTCCTCCTTGTTGTTGTTAGAGCTGTAATGTGTTTTTTTTTTTTGGCTTTTACTTGCTGTCGAAAATTGGAATATAGAACACTTGGAACCAGCCATGACCATATTCGACATGTAACTTCCCTCTCCTGACGTTACTTTCACTTTTTTGTTTATTGGATGCATAAGCAATGGGCTCCATTCATTGCAGTCATATGCTCTGAGAATTGTAGTCTGAATTTCAGCCATCTCTCTCCCACGCCCCCCCTTGGGGTAAAGGGAAGAGAAGGCTGAAATTCAGACTAAGAGAATTGTTCTTGGGCATTATGTTTCTCAGAGCTCACTGAGTTTTCCTTCAGCTTTGCTCTCAGAAAACCGACCACCTCTTGCAAAAGGTAAATAATATTTATGTGACAAATGGATGTTTGCAGCTCCTTTGAACCTTCAGTCATTGATGAGTAATATTCAATTTAGTTCAATATATTTCAATTCCTACAGGTTTAAAATTGACCAACATATCCCAAGATGTTGAAGACATACTTGTTAAAGCACTTGATGTGCCCCTAAAAGGGCATATTGAATGTGGCTTTGAAAAAGTGGGAAGGGTAATGGAGATAAATGAACTTGATCTTCAATACTTGAAGAAGAAAAAAGAAGGAAGTCCAACTTGTCAACTTTTGGAAATACTCAAAGCCAAGTATCCACATCTCACTGTTGCTAAATTACTTCATCCATTACAGGACTAAAAAAAAGAGAACAAAAGTAAGCATACTGACCCAAATGCCACTCTAAAGAGTATAATGGCAATCTAACCCTTTCATATTTGCAGGTTTGGCAAGTATTTTGTGTAAACATGATTCTTGCCATGTAAATTCTATTCTCAATACAAAGTGATTGTAGAGACCCTTGCATATAGAAGAGATAGGATATGTAAAGAGTATATGTGCAAAATGAAGGACTTAAACCACTCTCTTCATCCTCTTCTAACAACACACCTAGACGATACCTGATCCTACACCCTAAGGCACAAATCAGACCAGCTGTACTTTTACAGAAACGTTACTGCCTGTAGAACTAAGTGCACCGAAGACTTTTTCACTTTTAAGTATTTTTAACAAATGTGATGCATGTTCTGGTGTGGTGTAGATAACTTGTACTTAATGTATACAGAAATGTACATAGTCGATCTTAATAAGTTTTCATTGTATCATAACTCATTGATTCAGTAAGTTACTGCACGAGAGTTTAATAAACTGTTATTACTCTGAGATTTTATTCACAGTTAACAAATCTCTGAATTTGCCATAGAATAAGGATATGAATATAACTCAATGCCCAGGTAATAGGCTGAGTTTACAAATGGTAGAGTTGCATGTTACTTTTCAAAGCAGCCTAATTAGCAAAGAGGGACACATCCATAACAAATTACTCTAGCTATTTAAAGGTGTGCAGTATTTATGCGCATTTGTTTATTTAACACAGTTTTAAAAAAATACTATACTATCAAGGCATATAATATTTCAAAGTTCATCGATTACTAACTGCAGTTTTCAGTTTTGATAACATAATTTAAAATGACATCACTGAGAAAAAATGTTCAGTGACTTTTACTGGAAATAATGATTAAATAATTTAAGACATGTAAGTAAATACACATGGTTTTGAGAAAATAATACAAAAATGATATCACAATGTGACAAAATACTCAACCACTATTGGTTGAAATGTGAATGGACTACATGTCACTTTAGGAATGTGCCATTTGTTTTAAAAGAAAGGCCTCCACTTGAACATCTGAAATGAGGTTATGTTTATTTACAATGTAGGTATCTTAGCCTATTTTTTCTATTTAAATAGAAAGTATAATCAAGTGGTGAAAAGAAATAGTTTAGAACGAATGCAATAGTTGGTCATAGTAGGAAAAACTAGAAGGATGTCTTCTAGCCCTTTCTTAAAAGAAAAACTGTATTATTCCTTTATAATTTTAAGATTATTTAAGATTAGGTCAAATCATGACAATTGTACAGCCCACAATTCAACGCTGCATACAAACAGTTTTGGTTGAGAAGTTCTCATAAACAAGTGGAGAACTTCCAGTTACTTACAAAAAAAGTAAGTCAATTAAGTCTTTCAGAATCTTAAGTCTGCGTATGCTCAATTGTTCAGTTATTCTAAAATTCATGAATAAAAGTAAGCTGGTCAAATTATCACAGAGTGTTTTTCCTCATGAAATAAAGGCTCAAGTCATTCAATATTAGTATTAAACAATTGCAGTTTTGAGGTGCTTTCCTCGTTTCATACTGACGATAAGTTTGGAGACAAACTGCACATTATAGCATTAGATAATGGAAGAATCTACAAGGCACATTGGTCAAATACACTTTCCATGTGGAAAATTATCCCTTACCTTTGTTATAAACACATCAGTTGAATTCTAGGTTTAGAAATAATCTCTAAAATGGCCCTTTATCCCTCCCAACACCGTACCGTCTGCCATTTGTGTAATATTTACTTACTCCGTGATCAGAGTACACGCTCCCTTTGGGATTTGACTTCCATTCGACTCGTGCCCAGTAGTCTCGCGCTTACCTTTTTACAGGGTCGGGACTGCTGTTTTCTCCTCATTTTTATCAAACACGCAATCTTGTCAGAGAGGAAATCAGTTGTCAATAGGGTACGCAGGTCTGACAGTGAGAGGACAAGAGGACCGACGAGAAAGAATATAGAAACCTACATGCATATCAAGACTTCGAGTTCGACTACGAGCGAACAAATGAATCAGATGATTTAAGGACGTATTCCTTCTTTATTTTATCTTTCTACAATGCAAATAGACTAAGAGAGGTAGATGATGTTACTGAAGCTTGTTGTTAATGACGAAAGTATATTTCTTGCAAGTTGAGAGAAAAAGTTGCGTGACTTATTTGAAGTCTGAAATGGTCACAAAGGAAATGACGGTATCTGCTTTTAATTTCAAACTTTATTTCTGTAGTACTATAATACAAAACATTACAAGCCATACAATGGCCGAAACACTTCGCACATGTCCAAATCAATCACGCTCTTTTAATATACGAATTACAGTGAAACAAAGGGAAGCGGTTGCTAAAAGAAAATTATAAACAATTACTTACTACAAGTATGCGTATACACTGTATAGAAAGTGTCAAACTACGAAACACTGAAAATAATGGACAATAACGATACTTACAAACGTTGGACGAGATCCTGGCTACATTGCTGGCTCAAGACGATATGAAACGATGGTTGAATGGTTGAGCACGGTTTAACGATAAAGCCGAATGAATAAAACTTTACGCTAAAACACTTCTACGAATATACAAACAATAAGAAATTATTCAAAAACAAGGTAACAGAATACCGTTGAAAACGATGATCGTGAAACAAATGAACTTAATGAAAATACGAGGGAAAGAAAAAAAAGAAGAATACGATTTTAATAAGAAAAAACGTCACATAATTTGGCGGCAATAAGCCATTTTAAATTAAGACTTAGATATACTGCTGTAAGGGCTGGCTTTAGACTCGGTTTTTTTACCGTTTTGGCGAGTTTCCGCTCCTCGATCGATTTTACTCCTAAAATCTCAGTCCATGGCCTGGTATGCGGTAATTTCAGAAGTTGCTATAACAGTCACGTTATTCAGGTGTACACTCTTTCATTTTCTCCAACCAAGTTATTATCTTACAGCCAGCGAAATGTCAGCGGTAAAGCAAAGACATCAGAGGCTCTGGATGTTATTGCGACTTACATAAAAAAACAGTGGTCAAGGGGATTCCCCGTTTCAAAGATTGTAATCACTAGGCCTCAATATTTGGTGAAGCGGATTATTGTGCTGTTTCTGTTCTGGTTATATTGCAATACACCCTGAGCATTCTTCTAGCATTCGTTGCTTCCAACCGTTTTGGAAGATAGCGAACTCTACGAGTCGTTTCGCGAACTGAGAGGGTTCCGAAGCAGGCCTCGGTAGCAAGTTCAACCGGCTCTCGGAATGCGTTAGCAGTCAAGCCAGTGAAAATCCGACAAGGAACCGATTAATGATCCTAACAGTATCATTTCATCCGAGACATCGGGTTAGTTTGGCATAGATCCGTCTTGGTGTACTTAACACAACCATCTGACTTAGCCAAACAAAGGTACTTTTACTTTGCATATTTGTCGACCTTGTTTGTAAATTCAGATGAGCTCTAGCCGGTAATCGATTTGTCAACATGATTGCAAGACTGACTTCACATGGAAACGGCACCGGTTTGTTTGAAATTTCAGCTCTTTCCTTCTAGAAAGCTGCTGGCAGCAAAAAGAAAGCAAACGACTAGCCAAATAGCTTGAATTGAAGGTTCAAGAATGTGCGCTCTTTGATTCCTTCGCGTGTCGCAATTTGATTGGCCAATGACCACAATGCAATTCATTCTTGACTCAAAATTTCTAAATTTCGATCATAATTTAAAGAAAGAAACGTTCTTGGGCTTTTGCATTTGAATAAACTCGCCATGTTCCCTTGTTCTTCTCCTCTTGGTTTCCAAACATGAATAAAGCCGTGGCTGAATATTTGCTGTTTACAACGTTGTCATGGTAAACAATTGTGTGTCGGTATGAGATTCAAATGATCGGAAATGTTTTGTTTTGTTTTTTTTTTTTAGATGGGTCATTAATTCATCATGAGCTGACATTTGCATGCCCTTAAAATACAATGTTCCAAAAAGTAAATATCAAGGTGGTCACGCAAGAAACACACGGGTTTAAGAAGCATTTTAAGGTTAATGATAATTAATAAATGAATGTCGTGTCTTTGATATAACTGCAGACTGTACTGTTTGGGCCTTCTGGACCTCATCAGTGCGGTGCTGATACTGGGATGGAGGTAAAGCCGCATAGCCACCCTAAATGATTGCACATTTGAGTGAGCAATCACGAAAAAGGCTTGTAGGGATGAAAGCGTAGTCTGCATTTTTCTGACTCACACATATTGCGCTCTACTTTCATGCACCGTGCACCGTATAAACTGAACGGAAAAATCGAAACGCAGACTTCATATATATAGATATATATATATATATATATTTAGTTCAACTCAAATCTACACACAACTTTTTTGTCTTAGAATTGAATCGCTTCAGTTGTTTCTGGAATACGATTGACTGACATCCACACTGATGGCGATTCCAGAATGGAGAACTGTGCTTCTCTTATTTGCCGCGGTGGTGCTGATATTGGTGAGTCAGTCTCTCACAACTTTAAATATTTCATAGTTTTAACAGCTAATTGTGAAGTTTTCAGTGGAAATAGTTGTTCAGCGTTGCAATTTTATCACCTTACACCGGTAGTCGATGATGTTGTTTACTCAAAATGTCCCTAGTTACTCCAACACATTCTATCATTATAGGAATTGGTTATTAAGTTGATAAGTACTCTTGACTTAAGGAGTGGGGAGGGGGGGTCATCGCTGGATGGGGCATTGCATTTGTCCCTTGACATTTGGTTGAGTTTGATTTGAAATCTACATAACGACCACAAGTTTTCTATGAAGGCATTGAAAACGTTATCCACGTCTTTATCTACCCTCATATGCCAACATTTTAGAATGCAAATGATCATTGCTCAGAAACTTAAACTGCTTGTAATTCCATCGCTGGTTTTATCTTCCGTGTAACTCGTATTGTAAAATACTTTACAAGCCAACTGTGAACATCCTTTGTGACGGCCAGTTGAATGAAAATTACTATTATGTTTGTTCATCCCCTCCGTTTATAGCACGAGGTAATGTGGCAGTGGTGGTGGTGGCGGCTGGACGATATTGGAGCAACCAATGACACATGTTTACCAGGAAATTACAAGTTGATCGGCAATGATAGTACCACTATTAAATGTCAGCCGTGCCGTCCCTGTGGTACTGGTATGAAGCTTTCGCCGCCATGTGGCAGCACATTGACTCTTGATACCATTGTGATATGCGCGCCTATTGCAACTCATGCCACCAAGAGGATACCAAGAAAAACCTATTTGCCAACGAAGGCAATCAAACTTACACACCTAAAACACGGTAAAGGAACTAACAATCTCCAAGGCCGAAATGGAAACGTTCTCACCTGGTCTCCTTTGGAGGTGAATGATATTTATAAGACGGAGAGGCTTGATGACTCAAACTTTTCGAAAATGGATGACATTGACTTCGAACATTTTGTTTTGCCAAAGAGTTCTAAAGCGGCTATACCACGCACAACGTCGGCTCCTCCTAGAACACATTCCCTTCCGTATACAATAAAGCGTTGGGAGAAGAAACATGACGACAAGTCATTGCTATTCAGTAGTAATGAACAACAACGCCCTAAAGGGTCGATACAGCAGTTGAAAAGGCCAAAACACTTCACAACACCATACATATCTCCTGAAGTGTTGCATGAAACATCACCTAACACCACCTGGAGATCTCAGATTATAAACATTACTTATGTGTTAGGAGGTTTTCCGTGGGCCGAAGTTGTGGCGTTTGTTGCGATTGCCCTGATTTTCGCATTGTTTGTAATTGCGGTGTGGCTTCTGTATAGTGTCAGACACATCATTTGGAAAAAGAAATGCCGGGGCTATCAGAGATTGAGTGAGAGCGAAGAGTCAATTGAAGGTGGGCGGAAAGTTATTGCATGTACATGTACTGTAGACATGAAAGAGACCCATAACTCTTGTTTCCCTTTTATTTTTATCCACGTCTTTCTTTGGTCACAAAATTCATCTGTACGCATGAATAAATATCTTGCTTATTGGTTCTAAATTGCACACTAAATCATTTGATTTAAATATCTATGCACATAGAGCGTTAACTTTGCGTTGCATTTAATCCAACTGGTAGTTTTCTTTGTTTCTTTGTAGAAATGTCGTACTCCTCTGACAACTCTGATCACATAAACGTAAAGAATTCAACCGACCTGTCTACCTCTCCTGTTGAACTTAAAGGTAAGTGGCTGCATCCAAATTTAAAAATTATCCTATTACCGTAACGACTCGATTTATGGTACCTCAACCAATGTTTGAGGAAGGGCGCTTATTCGAAACAGGGCGATTCTCTTGTTATTGAGAAAGAGCAGCATATGCGCCAAAAAAAGAGAGGTTTGATGTTTTACCAAAGAGGATCAGGAAGACTGGAAAACGGACTTGCTGTCCCTGATTCTTCCTAGCCAGATCGACCAGCTAATTACCGCAAAATTTAAAGAAAACGTCA
Organism: Stylophora pistillata; assembly: GCF_964205215.1. Classification (NCBI taxonomy): domain Eukaryota; kingdom Metazoa; phylum Cnidaria; class Anthozoa; order Scleractinia; family Pocilloporidae; genus Stylophora; species Stylophora pistillata. Next base: position 20,651,156 of record NC_142522.1, read on the forward strand.
TCCGTTCGAAGGAAATATGCACTCAGGTATACAGACGAACATAACAGAAAGACTGAAAGGAAGACCACTAATTTTGCAATAAGGCTCTTTAAGGAAAATGAACCTGACGGTTGATCTCAATGTACGTGTACTCTAAAAGTACTATCACTTAAACAGAATAGGGACGGTTATCGGAATAAGAGCGCTAATTGGAATAGAGACGCTCATTGGTATAAGAGGCGCTTATTAAAAAAAAACACAAAACAAATTCGAAGGGGCGCTCACTGGAACGAGGGCGCTACATCGAGTAACTGTGATACATCATTTGTTGAAATTCCCGAGGACACATATCGGGGCTATTCATCAAATCTTGGCCGGAACCAATACCCACTTGTAGTCGACTTCAAAAGATTTCAGGCTGCTGAGGAAATCGGAGTTATAATTGTGGCAACCTTCTTTAAGTACAAGTTTTCAATCTTTTAGGCCTCATATTGTCCGAGCTACCTCCAGATGTTGAGGATATACTTGTAGAAAGATTGGACGTGCGACGCAAGGGTGAACGTTTCTATGGTTGGCAAGAAGTAGGTGCTGCATTTAAGATCTGCAGAAATGAACTACGTCACCTAAAGATAGAATACAAAAGAGAAAACGGTAGTCCAACCAGCAAGTTGTTGCTGAAACTTGGAACTTGTAAATGTGCGACAGTATCCGACCTCGTCAACGTATTGAATGGTCGTAGAGTAAACCGCCCCGATATCGCCTCTCTAGTCATTCAATCCATTCAAGCAATCAGTAATTCCCCGCATGCATAGTACCGAATTTTTTTTACTTTTTACGGAGAAGATCTTTGACCTATTGACCCACCTTCCTTCTGTTGTCCAGGAAACAGTTTTGAGGTGTTTCATATGCTGAAACACAATTCAAAATCATCTAAATGTTAAATTTAGGAAAACTGTATTATATTGTGAGTAATTTCGTTGCATTGTAAATAAAAATTAGTTTAGAATATTGTGAGAACCATTTGATCCACCAGCTACCGTAGAAACTCGTGCTCATGCAGGATATTATGCAAAGCTTAAATATAGTTAACATTCGATTTAGTTACAATTCTTTGATGGATAGACAATACATCCCATTTTACCGGTGTCCCCTTGAAATGTTCAAATACCTCTGGGTATGTTATTTTTATTTGATCGATAAAAGAGAACAACATAGCTACACTACAGCCTCTTAGAAACACCTTTATTTCAGTTTCATGTGCCTGTAACGAAAAGAACAAGCTTGCTTACTTAAAACGTTTATCATCAGTCGAATAGAATCAGCAGATCGATATTTACCTTTCTGCCAAGTTGTACGCTGATCGGAATAAAATGATAAAATCAAAGGTTCCTAGCATAAGACTACCTCCTGGTATGTCTTTATTCTGAGAATTTTAACAAATTGATCAGATCAGAGAATTGAGTGAGTGAGTGAGAAGTGGGCGAGTGGGTAAGCAAGTGAGTGAATTTTCCTTCCATACCATAGAGGGGTTATTGAACACGTCAAGAAAGTTTTAGATTTTAGTTGTGACCTCGGAGGGAATACTTTTAATATTTCTAAGATCGAGAAGGTCGCGAAATATGGACTCACATTACCACCTTCCACTAATCTAATACCAACGTTCTCACTTTCATTAGCAACCATACGTCTGTTCTAAAAAGCAGACAAATTAAGTCATTCTATTGATTCGAATTCAATATAAACTTGCACAAGAATTTGCAATGTTGGATATTGTCGACATACATTTTATATGGCGGAGCACTTCCGCTAAAGAAACCTGGGCCAGTTAAGATTTTATGAGAGATTCCGTCACCAAGTTATTTTCACATACAAAACATTTTTGATTGGAGTAAGATTTGCTATATTGATGATTTTTCATTTATAACTTCTTCTTTAGTCTTTTGCTTCCTCATTAGAGAGATTTAGCACCGCGTTTACGTGAAACGTGAACGGCGACAGTGACCACGTGACCTTGTTTTCCCGCCATTTTTTCACGTTTGCCGGTTGCACTTAGCCGTTTCTACGTGAAATTAACCTGTTCCGCGCTTACCGTGTCCATAAGATGTTCTTCACTTTTACCCTCACAGACTAGAAGTTAAACACCAGAAAAAGGGCACCACAACCATTCCTTGTAAGTCATACAAAGGCGCCTTCGAATCAACCATGACGTGAGCTCACGCGAAACCAAAGCAGCCAGGCTCACGCTATTTTACGTAAAACGTGAAAGGGCAAGCTGACGTTTGCAGTTTCACGTAAACGCAGCGCTAAATCTCTCTATTATCCTGGGTTCTCTTTGGTTCTCACCCGATCTCGTTGCACAATGGAGGTGCACCAGCTCGACTAAGCGAAAAAGGAAGGCACCAGGAGTCTGATCAAGAACATTTATTTAGTCTCTGCTTAATGACGCTTGATGGCTCTTCATCTGAATGACTGAGTATCCACTGTGTCTGATTCAGCCCTCAGTAAGTACACACTCTTAAACATCCTATCAGTAGGAATGTTTTGGCTCACGGGACAACTGACCGTGGCAGATTAAACATTATTTTTAGAATGTTAACCAAAACAATCTCACGAGACATTCGAAAACAAAGTACTTGAAGAACAAATCTACGAGATATGAAGCCTTAACAAAACTTCCTGCTGAGGATTCTGACGAAGGTCAAGGTTAAAACCGAACACGAATTGCGACGATTACCATTCAGAATTAAGTCCTATTACAACGGTAAAATAAATTGCAGGCCGGATACTATCCTTTTAAGCAATCAAGGTCAATTTCCCCTTGGCACCTTTTCCTTGCGCAATATCCCTGCGAACTTCAGCAACTTGGATCAACTGAAATTTATGTTCAAACCGTGCCCTAAACCTGCTCCCATTGCAGATGTATCTCTTCCTGTACAACCTACAAACATGTTAGACACAAACATGTTTCTCTTATATTTTTTGAGGTAGAATGTAATGTTCATGCACTTCGATGCAGCGTTGAAATTAGGTTAGAGCGACCTTCTTTGCAAATTAAGAATGGGTTGAGGTTAATTTGCGTAGATTCTTCGTCGAAGGAAGAGCGAAAGATGCCGACAGATCGAAAAAAAATTCTGGTGCGTCAAGTCAAGCGCGTGACTGCTGATGGAATTAGGGATTAAGCATTCCCACCCGCCTGGATGCGTCAGGAAGACAGCCAATTTGACATATGAAGAAATGAATTCAATCTTCACAGTCTTCTTGTTTTCGAAATGTTTCTTGTTTTTAAGTCTTTTCCACGTTATTTACGATGAAATGATCGCGTTTGAAGTTCAAACGAAAAGTATCCAAGGGCTTTACACCAACCCCCATGGGTTGACCAATGACGACTCGGTACAACTTCTGAGAACTGGCAGCAAATTTGCATAATTCATCACGCGAGTAATCACGACCAGTATTATGGTCGGTAAGTGTAAATCTACTTGTGGATTTCCTAGCAACACACTGATTGGTATCAGTTTATTTACTCTGGGGAGGGGACTTCTAAGCGAGAAACAAATTTATCAACGCTCGAGGTATCGAAGGAGAGACGCTTCTTATAGTTGTGTTCACCGTTCGCAGAAAGAACAATTCAACCGGAAGGATTTCAGTATCAAGCAAACCAAAGAACACACATTCTTTCCCCCTAAGACCTCGACGGTAAGGATGTAGTCAATTCTCAAAACTAGGTTCTGAAAGTTGCATTGTTTTTAAGGCCGATCTTCTGCGGCTTTCAAGAACGATGGAGATAAAAGCAATCGTAAACTAATCCAATACTTGTCTAATGAGTTCAATATCGATATCGAATGATCTTGGAGGTTGAAAATTGATTTCTTGTCCAGCAGTTTCAAAGATTAAAACATAAAATTACCAGTTTGCTTCAGAATTATCTGGACCGTTTTTCCTCTGCAATAGATTAATTCAGTGCCGTGGCGGTGTTACTATGCTAGAGTCGCGTGAGACCTTTCATGACTTGTATCAATTGCCATTGCATTCTCAAACGGAAGGCTTACAAAGCGAAGAACATTTTTGAGCGGACATGATTTTATGCGTCGTATACTTTGTTAATAACTAAATTATTCTATTATGCTACGCAGTCAATTTCTAGGCCTATTTGTACCTGCGAGAAAAGATAAGCGCGTTCGTTGTCAAAGAAGAAAACAGTGATTCGTCTCTTCCTAGCGTTCCGACTAGAAACAACATGGTCGTTATCTGTTAGGAGTTATCTCGAGTTATCGTGCTCATAACGAAACCTCAGCTAAAGGCACACCAGGTCTCAAATGGATACTAGCAAGGGCTCCGAGATAAACAGTTCAAAGAGATGTGGTCACCACCACACGGCAAAGTAATTTTTAAGGTTTATTAGATAATCAAACTCAACTTCCTATTATTGCTTCCGGTTTATAATTTTATTTGCAGACAGTACATGTCTGCAAAGTAGTCACAAGGGACAACAGCTACCGCTTGAATTAGCCGTACCCATTGAATGACAAATAAAAGTAAAGATAATTAAAAAATCTTATGCCAGATTTATAATGGTAATTGAACTAAGTAGAGCGGAATTTGGGCTGAAATGATCTACGCGTGATTTCAAAATCAAACGAGCGCGCAGTGCAAGTCTGATTTAAAATTACAATCTGTCAAGTTAAAGCATAAGCAGCCCAAGCGTACTGTGTGTGATGGAATACCTAACATGTTGAGATCGAATTTTAAGCGTAAGCGTGAGCCGTTAAAAAAAGGAAAAATTATTATTACCTTTTTTCCGTAGCCGCTTTGTCGTTTACGGTCCTTTTAACGCTGTTTTGGCGACTTTCTTTGTAACGCTTGCGGTGTCACCAGTCAACTATAGACAGTTGACTGGGTAGCATACACCACACGCGTTACAAAGAAAGTTACCAAAACAGCTTTAAAAGGACCGTAAACGACAGAGCGGCTACGGAAAAAAGGCAAGGAGACTTCATACGTTATATTCCTCGCTCTTATTATCCTTTTTAATTTTTTCTTAATTTTTTTCATAAGTTTTCCTTTTCTTAACGGCCTACGCTTACACTTAAAATTCGATCTTAATATGTTAGGTATTCCTGTTAATGACCTTTAGACCCCAAAATCACACACAGTACGCTTGGGCCGCCTGTGATTAAAGCTATAATAAGATGGCCTAATCTCTTGTAAATGACTTGACTTCTTACTCCTTTTCTCTTTAGATTCTTTTTCCTTATAAATGACTATTGTCAGCATCCCTAATTGACAGAATTTTTTAAACCATACGAACTACATTACTTGCAATGCATACATGTGTCCTCGATTAGTAATTTACTTGCGGTTAGCTAGAAGACTTCAACACTTAAAGTTGTTGACTGATTGAAATGCACTTATTAAACCAACCTCTGCACATGGCGCCTGTGCAATACAAATTTATTATTATTACCATCATAACATTGTTATACAGGTAGGAACCCTTCCGTACCACCGTCAAGCCGGAAGGGAACATGATCCAATCATGGCAGAATATGGTAGAATCAGAAGTTATTATCAAAGTGCTAGTTATTTTTGGGTTTGTCTTCTTGTTGTGGGTAAGTCAGTCATCTCAATGTAAACTATTACGGACGTGATATGTTAATCTATGTACATTAATGTAATTAATGTATTCCACAAAAATAAGGCTTTGTCAGCTACTTTCTTCAATTTCAATTCAAAACTAGATTAAGTGAATGATATAGGCGTCAGAATAAGGTTTCGTTCGCTCTATTGAACACTACCTATATCTATCTACTATTTATTAATCACTTAATATGCTGGCTTAACTGGGTGATGCGAGAGATGTCTGTTCAGGTCCTAATTAATGTTGAAGGAAGTCACATCTTGCTCCATCTTGCTCTGACCAATTTTTTTTAAATAGCGAACGCGTGATTTGTTGCTTTGTCCTAAAGAAAATAAATGGAAATGCCGTTGCCGTGTTGATGTTAGTTCGCAAAGGTCACTCGGCCAACAGCGAACAATGGTTAAATGAAATTACGGCAACAGAGCTGAATATCCTAGGGTATTTGTGACACTTTTTCTTTGATTTTTGATTGCCCAGCAATGGAATTTTTTGGAAGATTTGCAAGACAGCAATGAATTTTACCCAGATGGTCTTGATAAATGTCCCCCAGACACTTACACTTTTCAAGAAGATAACAGCAGAAGGGTCAAATGTTTCGCTTGCCCTGTATGTCCTCTTGGAGAGGAACCTTCAGCACCATGTGGTATCGCAGTGGATACAAAACCTGCTAGTGAATGCATACCTTGCAAACCAGGAACATATTCAGACAAGGTCGACAGTAGGTCCTGCAAGATATGCAGTGTTTGTGAATTCAGAAACGTTATAAGTTCTTGCACATTAGCGAAAAACACAGAATGCCAGGACTGTCTAAAGAGATACTACGAAGATGAAAAAACACATAGATGCAAACCTTGCTATGTTTGTTGTCCAAAAAGTTATACGGTCCTGAAAGAATGCTTGATATCAAAAAAATGCAAAGAGGGTTGCGCACGGTCGACAAATATAAGAAAATATTTCAAGAAAAAGATTGCAAGATCTGCGAATGCTACTTACAACGAAGCTCTTATGAAACAGCACACCAAGTCACTGAAGCAAAGTAATCTTAGCAAATTTGACCACTTGAACTCCAGCGATAAAAATGTTTCATTAACCATAGTAAAACGAAACTTGAAGGCCAAAGTTGAATTAAAAAGGGACCAGTCTTCGCATAACACGGTCAGCCAAACGGGAAACAATTCCGAATGGGATATCGATGAACTAGAAAAATTATATTTTCTTGAGGTTCCTGACATTACGAAATTAGAGAAGGAGGAGGGTGACCAAAAAATTACGGACCAAGATAAAAATTCAAACCATCCTTCAACTCGGAAAAAAAAATTAAACGGGGCCAAAATTCGTGCGGTTAAAGTAGAGGAGCGGGTTTCTTCCCAAACGTCACTTGGAAAAAATTACATCACTCTTCAACCAACTGCGGCTGCACCGAAAAAAGTAACAGATTTGGGACAAGTGACACCACACAATGACGCTGCACCAAATGAATTCCTGATCTCGGCCCTTGGCAGCTTTACCGGAACGATATTTGCCGCCGTTTTTCTAATACTTATGGGACTACTTATATTTTCCCAATACAAAAAGCATGTTTGCAAGATGTTACATGACCGTAAGAAGTTAAAAAGAACGACATCAGACTCCTCAGACACTCAAAGTACAGGTAAGAAAAATAATAGGTCAAAACATAAAACAAAATTTACAACAACTTCACGTGCACGTTCGCCAATGTAATTTATTGAATAACTTGCACTTATTGCAAAAAGATTTACATCGCCGAAACTGGCAGAAGACTAGGTGACCGATTCCGAGAACACCTTCGCGACGTGGAGAGAAATGACAAGGACACATCGAAACCAGTCGCTAGACATTTTAATTTACCCAATCATTCTAAGCAGCATATGGCAATCTGCCGTCTTTCCTCACACTTAGGTAGCACGGAAAGCCGCAAAACTCTTGAACAAAGGCTCATCTTTCAAACCGGCAGTCTAAATCCCACCGTGAGGTATCAACGAACGCTTTTCATTCCACTAATTTATTCGTGTTTTTCTCGTCGCCATGTTCCCACCAATCATGTAGCTCCATTTTCTGCCTTTTTTTAAATTATTTCGCTACCCCCACCGACGCAGCGCCAAACAGTTTCTTTAAAAACTATCAGCCTTCTTACAACAACTTAGTCGGTTACGCGATCTACGACAAATTGAGAAAACTGTAAGTATGCCACCTGTTGTCATATCGATCATCGTGAGTTATCTCTTAAATGCTTGTTCAAAGTAAGGTGTCCTCGTAATTTTTATCTCGAAAAATCTGATTATATTTCCACGATTATTACTTAGGTGAAACCTCGGACAGTGCAGAAGGAGAAACCACCAAGCTGACTTACGAGGAAGCAAGCACCGTCACAGTGTCACAGGGTAAGGAAAGCATACATCGGGGTAAGGAACTACTCAGGGAGGGAGCAGGGAAGAAACCGTATGAAACTGATAATAAAACCTCCTCCTCCACCCATCTCAAGGCATAGCACTTGTTTGGGTTGTTTCAAAATAAGACATATATATTCACACCTAGCGCAGTAACATACCTTACCCATTGCAATGATAATATAGTCATCTTGACCTTAAAAACAAGAAGTTGGGATTCCGATGAGAACAAACTGAATCATATGGGTACAAAGAACAAATCTGATGCTTTCAGCACTATCGATATAGAGAATGAGTAGCTACGGTTTTTTACTGGGTACTTTTTCGCGTTAATACACAGGTCTATGTTAATGTTGTTTCTTTTAAAGTTCCTCTCTTGACCACTGACAAACTTCTTCTACCCGTATTGCATTCAAATGTAGAGTATTAATCCAATGAACTGACAACTTCTAGGTCTACGTTTGTCTGAGCTGCCTCCAGACCTTGAAAACCTACTTGCACAGAGGCTTGATGTCCGTCGCAAGGGCCAATACGGTTGGCAGAAAATTGGCGCTGCATTTAAGATAAGTAAACACGTGCTACAGCAGTTGAAGAATGAATACAAAAAGGATAACGGAAGCCCTACATGCGCACTCATGTCAATACTTGGAGCCTCAAAATGCACCAAACTCTCTGATCTCCTGAAAGTACTGAACAGTCGTAATGTCAATCGTCCTGATGTCGCACGCAAGGTCAAACGATATATCAGAAAAGCCAATAAATCTCAGTAAAATCATGTTTGTCTTGCGTTTGATACGTTAAATTTGAGTAATGACCTTTCTCAGTTGTCGTTAGCTATTAGTTTCATTTTCTCGTAAAAGAAGCTGGTCTATATGCAGAACTTCTCGAGAAAAGGAAAACATAACTTCCTAACGAAAACTGTGATATACATAAGCACAATAAGATATTTATTCGAAAAGAAAAGTTTTTATAATATCGTAAGTGTCCTTCTGGTTAAAAATTTGTCGGCAGTGAATGTGAATTTCTACATACGATTAAAGCTTTCCGAAGGAAACGATGTTTGAAAGACAACTGTAAGAAAAGAAGAAAGTGAATGCCCTGGAGCTTTTACTCGAGGCAAGCTAGATTACATATGGCCTTCTACAACTATTTTCAAAACTATAAAAGCATTCTGAACAAGAATGTAATAGTGAGAAGATTCATACTTGAACATGTATTTTCTCCGATGATATTTTCTATATTAATTTTGCTTATGGTAATGAACTGCGAATAGTCCTTATAACATATAGTTGTCAATTAAGAAGAGTTTGTAAACGTATATACACAAAAAATTTAAGAATGCAAGTTTTAAAAATATGTTTTTTAATGATGTTGGTTTAACAAAGGAGCACAGCCTTATCATTTTTACCCAAGAATAAAGTTAAAATAACGGCTGAAACTGAATTTACGCAAGGTAACTTAACAAAATAAATACTATCAGTTTTTACATGTGTTCCTTCTGCATAAGCCTAGTTTCTATAAATTGCAACAACAAACTTGCCTGGCATAAATTTTCATTATCAATATGCGATTATTTCATCATAAAAAATAATAAAAACATTTTTTTTATGAACATTACCGGGAAAGATATCCATACGTACATGGAAAAATTATGCTCGAGGTCTTGCGCTCACAGAGACTATTGTACAACAACGATTAGGCAAACAAATTATCACAGCGTTAAAAAGAGTGTTTCAATTAGGTCAGAGCGACCTTCCTTGCCATTTAAGAATGGTTTGAGACTAATTTGTGTATATTAATCGTCGAAAGAGGAGCGAAAGATAACAACAGATCGAAAAAAATCCCGCCCAATTGACTAGTTATTATAATCATAATAAGAACAAATATTTGATAGGATATAAATCCAGCAGATTATAACAATGAATAAAGGGTCAAAGTTTCTAAAGAAACTGTGGTGCTGCGTCGGTGGGGGTAACAAGGTAATTTGGTTATATAAACTAAGTTGAAATTGTAAATTGACCACCATAAAGAGTTAAAAAGCTGACGTTTCGAGCGTTAATCAGTCCTACGTCAGAGCGAATGACGACATTCGCTCTGACGAGGGGCGAGGTCTTTCACAGAGAAGGAGTGTTGGGACCAACTGTTGGAAGGTAAGTAAGAAGCTTCTGGCAGGGAAAGTCATGATACAGAAAGCGACGTTCAATCTCTCATTGCCATCATATGAAAGAAAGAATGTCCTCGCTCACTAGAGTTCTTGCCAGACGCAATGGATGCTTCCCTCCAGGGCATTCTCGTGGACTGTTTCAAGTATGGAACAGAAATGAGGCCTCGTGCTATTGACCTTGTAAATGCATTTTCGTAAAGGCTCAGACAAACCTCAAGTCAGTGTTAAAAATGTTTGCATGGCCAGAAATCGAGGACGTCATGGCGGCGAAGCATGAGCGCTAGTAATAATTTAGGTACTTTTTCGAAAATGGCTTCTTGGTAAAGGTTTTGTATGATAGAATTGTGAAATTCCTCCCCAGTGAGGTTACGAAGGTACAAGGTCAAGTTCCGCACATCGGACAACATGAGAAAATACTCCAAAGATTACTCACGTCAATTATAAAACTACAGCGATGTGCCAAAGTTCTGCCCGAGCCACACGTTTTATGGACACTTTGTAGCGGCTTTAGCGTCTCTACTTTGCGCTTGAATACCCTTTTCCATTCCGTTTAAGTCCATCGTGGCTCTTCGTTTAACTACTTGGTCTGTACATCGTATCGTCTTCTGCGAAGATTAATGATTAATGATCGAGGGCCGTTTTAAGGCAAACAAAGTATCCTTCGTTCTGTCAAACAGATTTTAAGATGTCGATAATCCTGATTACAAAGAATTGTGGAAAATCCGATGTCGACTCGTCAAATTGTTACTTAAACCGGCTGAAACCTTCGCTACCCCGTGAAAACAATCCGTTGTTATCACTAGCTTTGTAACCTAGCTATTTAAGAGTAATACAGCAGTTTTACGGGCCCTGAAGGCTTCAAAACCGTGCAAAATGTACAAATATGAAAATTGACTGCTATGCAAATTAACTTACCCCTCGTTTGTCCCTGTCCTGAAGATTCTTTGCTTTCTTTTCTTAATAATAAAGTGGGCGGTGCTTAAATTGTTTACCTCACGATAAAAGACAATTTTAGCCGCTTTTCGTGCAACCTCATTTGTTAAATAAATTCCGCGAATATAAGCCCAAGATAAAGTCTGTTGACTGTCTTCAATATCTAGTCATGTAGTAGTTTAACCGTGGCATTTTCTTCAACGCCAAATTAATGCATTTTGACGTTAAAGAACCAAAATGTGTGATCTGTTGATACCCTGTCAGAAAACTCTTTTGTTTAAGTTTCCCTGTGCCGTTACAGGAGGAGCGTATTGTTAATTTTTCAATATTTCAATGTTAATTTTTCTGTCGATTTCTGTTAAAGGACACAACTAGGGCTAATATGCTTATTTCATCGACACACATAAGCTACTTGAAATGGCGAAGTAAAGAAGATGTTCACTTATCTGGTTTAAAAATGCCGCCATGTTGAACTTCTTTTCTCGGAAGTTCCCCACACTCCCCCTTCTCCTCGTTTTGCCTGCCTTAAAGAAGGTATAGTTGAACAACATGTTTTGACGAGGGTGGAATGTACGCAATTGTAAGCTTCAACTACAACTACTCAAGCCCAGTAAGAGAATTAAGACAGGGTGTAGAACAGCCTTATTGAATGATCCTTCGTCTGCAATCTTAACTAGCCCTACAAAGGTCAAAATAAGTAAAAATCAAAATAGTTTTTAGTTCAGGTTCTGCTTAGGTATTGTATTATCTACAAACCAGCTTGTAATAAAAGCCATAAATCTCGTTACAAAACTAAGATATGATTGAAAACTGGGAAAAAAGACTCAGAATCACAGAAGATGAACTTTTGTTGATTTGTGTTTCAGTCACTTGGGAGTAGAGATGCAGGATGGTTGCAGTTTACATGGAAATATCAGAAGTTCTAGTCGGAAAACAAACTAGGCGGTTGTCATTCTATAATTTTCATAGATTGAAGGAACTCCTTGGCAGTTAACATTTTTGATGCTATCGTTGATATTTAAAGTTATCATATGCATAGACTAACTGACCATTCAACATTTGCATCGGTGTCAGCAACATCAACTTTATGCACTTTTACAGTGGCAAGCTTTCATTAATTTGAGTTACGACAAGTTATTCTTAACGTTATCCTAACGAAAAAGCACTTGAAATAACTTGGTTGCGGGGCATGAAAATGTCACATGCAGATAACATGATATTAATAATAAAACTGTTTCTTCATCTTTACTCGTTCTTTGCTTTCCCACACGACTCAACACTCAAGACGAGGGTAGAAAGCTGATAAAATGCGGTGAAAGAAAACCACAACGGTCAGATTAAGTGATCCACTTTGGGAAATTGGATAATCTCAAAGTACATTTTAAGAGCCTCGCGTTCATTTAAGGGTGGAGAATAATCTGGTTCGATCAATCTCACAAACTCTTCTAAATCCTCGTTATGGTCGACACAACACTCAGCATACATGTCTTTGCACAGATTTACATCCCCGACGTTGACATTCACCAACTGGTTGTGTGTTCCAAAGATTTCGGGTGTAAAAAACAACTCTGTCACGAGATATAATTCCTAGCGAAGGATAAGCAAGAAAAAAAATCTGAGACATTCCGCAATGAGGTAATCGTCATGGTATAAAGCACAATCACGGAGGTCTTGAAAAAAGTTTATCCACCATCCCCCTCCACCCTCTCGAAATTTAGACTACCAAGCTTCTATGTGTTGATTTGCGGTGCTTTTTCCTTCGATGAAACTTCCACTTCTTGCAAAATGGTCATCGTCATACCTTGAAGAGTGCCAATGATTGTGTTTTCGTTTCCCCTGTCACAGTGCATTCTTCTTGGAACCCGTCCAAGTTGTGAACCGCATTTAGGCAGTTTGAGGCAATAACCCTGGGATTCTTGTTTGTGGAATCGACTTCTAACCAGAGAATTCGCCTTGAGAAGCCGTCGATATAAGCCAAAGGGCGTAAGTTTATCCCATCCGTCAACGTGCCATAAAAAGTTTGGCTCTGGTGTGACGTATCTTCGTCTCTTTAGCCTACGGCTTTAACGACGCTCCACTCCTTAAGGGACTATAAACCAAGGGATTTCATAACAGTATCCCTATTTACTTCCTTATTGTACTTTCGCCTCAAGCGCCTCGTCAGTTGACGACAGCTCATAAAGGAACCACACGAGTTCTCCAATTCTTCCAGAATAGTAACCACTATTCGCTCAAAGGGTGATTCGTTATTGCATCTCGCCCTTTTAAGTCCCAAACGTTCTAAAATTTGTTTTAAAGTACGCACTGAGAGTACTATACTGATCCTATGTTGTAAAGCTAAAAAAAAACAGTAATTCACTTTCAGTGTTGATAAATCCTTGAGAGAAGTAGCTTCAAACTACATTTTCCCTCTCAACGCGTTTTTAGAAGGATGATAAGAAAAAGCAACCTGTTTCAGAACATAGTAAACTCACATCTTAAAAAGAATGATTAAAACAAGTCAGGATCAGGGACCCTTCACTCACCGAAACACAATGACGCACATTGACGGATTTAAAAATTTCTTTCACCTTCGGAAGACCGAGGACAGATTTCTAAAGTTTGAGGTATGATTTCGTGAAGTATGAAGGCTGAAGTCTTTAACTCTTTAACAAGATAATTAGATTCTTACGATTAGTCCTGATAAGGCGGCCGGTATAGACAAAATCATCGCTCGTCTTCAGCGTTTAGCGGCCTCTGCTGTTGCACCAAGTATTGCGAAACTGATCAACCTTTCTTTTTGTACGGGCACTTTCCCCTTGCGCTGGAAAACTGCAAAGGTGACACCTATATGTATAAGAATGGCGCTGAATGTGATCCGCTGAACTATCTTCCCATTTTAGTGTTACCGGTTTTGTCGAAATTATTGAGCGCCACATGCATAATACGTTATACACTTTTCTCTGCGATAATAACTTGATTTTTTCAAGGCAGTCCGGTTTTCGCAAAAACTCCCACAGTACTGAAACTGCCCTCATCAAGATAATCGACGACCTCCGCCTCCCGGTTAGCTCAATTGGTTAAGCGCCGGACTGTTGTGCGGGAGGTCGAGGGTTCGAGCCCCGGCCGGACCAACACTCAGGGTCTTAAAATAATTGAGAAGAATATGCTACCTTTCTATAACATCGATCAAGAAATGGTGAGATGTTCTAGTCTTCTCGGATAGGGACGAATAAATGGAGGTCCCGTCTCCTACAACTATTAATTAGTTAATTTGGTTAGGCAGGGGACGTTAAAGAACCCACTTCACGAGATTACTGTGATGTGGTCTGGCCTGTTTACTGGGAATAGGGGGGAGGGGGCATCTGTTATATTCGCTTTCATTTGATTGTAAACTGCTTAGCAGTCTGGTAAAGTCCCCCGTACAGTGTTGTAAAGCGCCATGAGTTTAAGATATGAGCGCTATATAAATACAAGTTATTATTATTATTTATTATTATTTAATTTGGACAAGGACAGGGTCTCTGGAGTGGTGCTTATTGACTATTGCAAGGCACTTAATATGGCTGATCATGAGCTATTGCTGAAGAAACTGGAGGTATATGGTATCGTCATACGGAGCTTAAATGGTGTCGGTCTAAATTGACTGGAAAGAAGCAAGTGGTTCACCTGGGTGGAAAGGAGTAAAGTGAGGCGCAGATGGAACATGGAGTTCCTCAGAGCAGTATTTTAGGCCTACATACTATTCATCAACGATCTACCACTCCATGCAGCTCACACGGTAGACCTCTATGCTGATGATACCAGCCTTACAGCATCTGCTCACTTAGATAATTTACCTGAACTTAAACTTTCTCTAAATACCTCCGCAAATGAATACGTCACTGGGCCGACTCCAATAAACTCCCAATGAACGAGTCAAAGTCCAAAGTCTTAATGGTCACCGGAGAGCGCCTGGCGTCTAAGATCAATAATATAATGAACTTCGTATATGTGCACGATCCTTCGCAGTAAAGCACTATTTAAGCAATAGTGAAAATCAGACCTGAAAAAAATTCAGGCCTGTACGGGACTCGAACCACTGACCTCTGCGATACTAGTGCAGCGCTAGTCGCAGAGGTCAGTGGTTCGAATCCCGTACAGGCCTGAATTTTTTTCAGGTCTGATTTTCACTATTGCTTAAATAGTGCTTTACTGCGAAGGATCGTGCACATATACGTTTCATAACCGCAGTTCATATATATGTATTTCATATGTTTGTTGTATAATGAACTTCTTGTCACAGTTGAGGACAACGGGTTCGTAAATGTAAAAAGTGAAACACCTTTAGGTTTAACAGTCGATAGTTTACTCTTACTCGATTGTCATGTTGAAAATCTTTGCAATAAGCTTGCCTCGCTCATAGGTGTTTTGAGTAAAAATCAGAGCCTCTCTGTCACTTAAACAGCGATTGTTGTTCTATAATGACATTATTCGCCCAGTAATAAGCTAAGCTGACTTTATTTGGTCATTATGTGACAAGGAATCACTTTACACAGTCTCGAAATTACAGAAGCGTGCATCTAGAATCATTTCATATGCCGACCGCCTAGTACCCTCTGTGACAGTTGTTAATAGGCTGGGATGGATACCTTTTTATGAACTGAGTAAAATTAACAAATGTGCTATGTTTTTATAAGCGCGTAAATTGCTCTCTTCCGAACCATCTCAATGAACACTTAATAGTTAACAATACACAACATGACAGAAGCATGCTGTGTGCTAGTTATAACTATATCTGTTATAATTATAAGCGTGAGACTGACGGAGGCCGTTCTTTTGGTGTATCAGCATGACAAGATTTTGGAATAATGTGCCTCTAAATAAACTCATTTACTTAAAACGATCTTCGCAGCGCAGCAACATTTAGACCATTTTAGGATTTAACTCGTATATCTATTTATATTTATATTTTATGGAAGTTTTTAATATTATTGTAATTTAACTATTCGCGTCTCTCGTAAATTTAGGTTTTTAACTTTCATTATATTATATTTGTATTCATAGTTTGTAATTTTATTTTCCGATGGCCACAAGTGTATTAGCCTTTGGCTATTAAGTGTTAATCCTCTTTAAATAAATTCTTTCTTATTATTATTATTATTATTATTATTATTATTATTATTATTATTATTATTATGCAGCAGTTTAAAACTTTTGTATGCTATATACAATAAGAATAGTATGACGGGGCGCATGAACATAGCCCATTAACTCTAGTGAAATCAAAATCTATATACTGAACGAAAAAAAAAAACCTCGATATCGGGAGTCGATCTGGTCAGTTCAGAGCAAGCATGGGAAGATATCATAAGGTAAAGTACTATGCCTTATAACTAAAGTGCAGCATTGCCGTACAATAATATTTATGACCTTTATTCCACATATCAACATTGCTCGGTATTCTAGCTTTCGTTATTGTTTAAAGCTAGAGACCTAACATATTTCCACAATTACTAGCTATATACTAATCGTTACTCGTTGGAACAGTGAATTATAGAAACCATGAGAGTAAGAAGTTCATAGGGGCTTGTTACAAGCCGTAGATTCACGAGATGAGAAAATATACTTAAGGGCTTGAAGAGGGATGAGCGAAGAGAATAAAAATAGCAACATCAATGAAGTTTAACACGGGGTAAACATTAAGACGTTACACTAGACTTTGTTTGACGTACCACATTCACCCCAATAGTGTTTTAAAACGTAATGTACATAATAGTGCAACTTGGGGATGGAGCTATCTGTTCGGGGTCGTAAAAAGATCCTTAGATCGATTCAGACGGTCATCTTTGTCATATTAATCATATTCTTTGTAAGTGTCAGTACAATTGTTTTTCCCTAACCACATGTTTGAATACAGCGAGCGGAGGAACTTAAAATTAATGTGCGAAATTACTTTAAGTTTAGAAAGCAATTACATGCAGTCGAGTAACTTCAAGTATCGCATCATTTTTGATATAAAGATATTTGATTGCAAGCACGGTTCTTTGGAGAATTATTAAGATTTACTCGCCACTGTATGACAACTGGCATCCTCGGAGACCCAGGGGCTGAGTTGATTTCAAGTTAGGGCGGAAGAGCTCTTCTGCCCTAACTTGAAATCGACTCAGCCCCTGGGTCTCCGAGGATGGACAAGTGGTGGACTGATTTAATTTCGCTCTTCAAGTTGTTTCAACTTCGGTTACGGTTGATTGCAGTGCAATAAGGAGATCTTGGTGTCAGGTTTGTCGCCCGACTTTAAGGTCAACTAGAGCAAAACAAAGTGCTTCTAGCGTCTAAGTGTAAATGTCACTCAAAAAAGACTGACGTGAAATGGCAGCATCTATAAGCGAGCACTCTTGGTAGAATTTGTGATAACGAGCAACGCGCTTGGGGAGTTTTAAACTCGTAAGGCAATTCCTATGCAGCAGAAATTAGGGATTTGTTAAGGAACTGCAACTCGCTCAAAATTATTAACCCGCAGAAATCACGCCAACTACCTTATTTTATATAGCCAATAAACCTTTTTAAGACTTGCGTGATTATGGCGGTGATAAGTATACATCGAATTCCGATTATCATAGATACATAGATAACACTAGAGAAAAGGGAAAGTTCACATATTCGATGAAAGGATACTCACATTAGAGTAGAGTAGACATCTATATTTCTATATTTATACAGGATATCCCCTTCATTGTAGTAAACAGTGGTATCAACGGGGGTCCTGTTACCCACCCATCCCACCCCAGGGGAGGACATCCATTACACAGTATTCTCGTGTGTGGGAAATTGATGTCTCCTGTCCCTAACCCTGCAGAGAAGACTAGAATATCTAATCATTTCTTGATGTTATACAATGGTAGCATATTCTTCTCAATTATTTTAAGACCCTGAGTGTTGGTCCGGCCGGGGCTCGAACCCTCGACCTCCCGCACAACAGTCCAGCGCTCTATCCATTGAGCTAACCGAGAGGCGGTCCATTGAGCTAACCGGGAGGCGGTTAGTTTACTTAATATCTTGTTTTCTTCTGAAACAGCTGTGTACTATTTTAAACATACCCCAAACTAAAGAAAACCCAGACGCAACATGCTCTGCATCATCATATCAGATTCTTGGGGGACACAATTCCGTAATTGGATGCAAAGAATGCCCAGATTGTCCCCCAGGACAACAACCAACGCCACCATGTGGAAGCAAAGTACAGCCGGATGAATTGATAAATTGTACCGTTTGCCCCTCGAAAACCTTCAAAGCCAGAAACGGTAGAGGCATTTGTAAACCGTGTCTGGCATGCGGTCGAAGAGAAACCGTTAGTTCATGTACTGCGAGCAAAAATGCACAATGTGGGGACTGCTCTCGTGGTACCTTCCGATTGGGATTCACAGTGGACTCTTGTAAACAGTGTTCAACGTGTTGTGCGACGAAATGCTTTGCTGAGGTAGAGTGTCATTATCTCAGGCAATGCTTAAGAACGAACTGTACTAAAGAAATAGAAAACGAGAGATATAATAAAATTGGAAGTAAATTCTCACAGGTTTACCACGCCCATGAGAATGACTCCTCCAAACCCAATGCCACTTCAAGGTGTTTCTATCAGTACCAGTTCTGACAACGCAGAGAAATTATCACGAAAGAATATTCCACCACCAATCCATACGAGGGATTTACAACTGCCTCCACTCATGTTCGTACTGTGGAGTCCAATCTGTAAAATAAATGGCCTTATGCCGTTGTGGAATAAACTTCACAGAACTTGTGAGGATTTTAATTGTCCTTGTGGCTATATTTATTGTGGCGCTTTTCTTAGTTTGCAGGGTTATAGCATACTTCTGTTTTAAAAGGATATCAGAACATCTCAAGCCTCAATATTGCAGAAATCTAAAGAGTACCGAAATATATAAACATCTCTTATGTGAAAAGACTCATCGAACCAGTAAGAATCACAAAACACAGAATTTTCACAGTTTAGTGCATATCATAGAAGATACACTTATTACATAAATTGCACTTTTCACACAAATACTGCCACTCCCCTGATATTAATTAGTTACAATTGATAGTTCTTCCCAAGTTTAGGTCATCTCTCGCGCATAGAACCCGAAATGAGATTTCTGTCGAACGTTTTGGTTTTCTACACTACAAGTATAACAATTAGAGAGTGCAAAGCAGCACCTCTTTCTCCTGAGCACCCTAATTCCTCTGTACTTATGCAGTGTTTGTATTGTACTTAGTCTCCGGCTCGTAAGTAATTTTAGTACTGTGTTGCAGTAAGTAAGCCTAGTTTTGTATGCATATGCAATGTCTATATGGTAAAATTTGAAAAGAGAATAGCAAAAATATACAATGCAGTATTAAGGAGTGGCCAAAAATGCAATTGTTTAGAATTCTTGCTGATGAGAATCAATCTACCTGAAATTTATTAGTTTTCCATTTGCATAGAATCTCACCAGTCTTCCTTCCATTTTTTTTGGCTAGGTGACAACAAACAAGTCTCTCAAATCGATGGCAATTTGGAAAGCAGCTTTCCTGAGAAAAGCAAGGCCGTTGATGGCTTTGAAAGTGAGTCACTAAAAACGAGCCTCTTTCTCAAGCAATAGACTTTTACATGAAACGAAGAGTAGATTAAAAGGTGCGGATGATAAAATTTAATTTTTTAGTTCACTTCATTCACCAATGTCTTCTTAAATTGCTGATACTCTTTTATGTGACATATCCCCCTATCTTGAAGACATCCTCGTTAAGCAACTTGAAGTAGAAAACAGTTGGAAAAAGGTGGGAAGGGCATTCAAGATAGACCAGGACGGTCTGGATTACTGGGAAAATGGAAAGTCAATGGGAAGTCCAGCTACAGGAGAACTCTTGAAAAAACTCAAAGCGACGCATCCTGAATTCACTATTGCTGACCTTATAGGTATCCTAGTGAGCCCAGGCATACAACGTCAAGATATTGTTCAAAGTATCTAGCAACATTTACAAAGTGACAGAAGGTGAAAACTTTGACTCCAAAATGGCAATGCAAACTTTGTAATGGATACCCTAATTATGAGTATATGTAGAACATAATAAGTGATTATAATGTCCACAGTGGATCCAGGGATCGACACTAACGGTAGCCCACTAGCCACAGACTAGTAGAAATTCAGCTTTGGCAAGTGGTTTATTATTTCCATTAGCCAGTTTGGCTAGTGAACAAACTGACATTCTCATAACATCTAAGATGTCACTAGCCACTTGGCTAGTAAGTTGAAAAGTTAGTGTCGAGCCCTGGGATCGTCATAATTTATCAGAAAACATAATACTAGGAGTAACATTTTTAATCAAGGGTTAAGTAAAAAACAAACACACAAAAAAATGGGGGCACATATTTGAAGATGGCAATGTGTACATAGTTGTTATTTTTGCACATTTTTCTATTTTCTATGTGCATTTTGTTGTCTTTAAGGGGCTAGAGTGTATACTAACTGCAAATTGGAATTCTACAATAATGAGAAATTATCTTAGCTTAGAGCATTTAACTTTTCTAAGGTATCCAATTGGGTAATTAGAGCACATAATTTCTCTTAAAACAGACAGGTGATGGGAATAAAGAGAGGTATTAACCAAGTGATTATCATTAATTCAATAACAAATTCCCAGAACTACCATTAGAAATTAAAGGCAAATAATGAAGGGAGTTAGATTTAGGAAGCGAAACAAACTATCTAAAAAATATTGTGTAATGATTTAAACAAGAAATAGTTGAATTTGTTATATTTTCATGGAGTTGTTATTGAATATAGTGCTATTTTCCACAATAAAAGTAATGTTATTTAATACATACTTGATTATTCAGTAGTGTTTTGTGCAATTTGATACCTGTAATTGCTATAATGATGCCTGAATAAGATTTTCCCTAAGTGAAGAAAGTGTATTTAGCTCTGTGCATTTAATCCTATTAGAGTACAATATTGATTTCTAAACCTGATTATATTATCATCATATATTGTAGACAACAAAAAATCTACAGTAAATAACCAAGAACAATTTCCATTTGGCACTTTTTCCTTCTGCAATTTCCCTGTGAGCGTCAACAGCTTGGTTTCACAGATATTTTTATTTCAAACCCTGCCGTAAACCTGCTCCTGCCGCAGATGCATCTCTTCCTACACAACATATAGACAAGTTAGACACAAAAACAACATCTTTCTAATTTTTTTTTATTACAATGAGGAATACACTACTTGTTCGTGCACTTCGCGCGGTGCTTTTTAATGGAATAATCTTGTTGTTTGTGCCTTTCGCAAGTGATCCACACGGATATCGTACAAGTCGACACACTAAGTCATGGCCAAAGAGATTGTTCTCTAAGCCTCTCCAATGAGGTTCGACCAGAAAACTTTACGACTCGTGAATACACGAGACGATCCGTTCGGGTCGCACGACTTGTGAACACCTCAAACGATCCGACAACTCAGTTTTATGAGCCGTTACGAGCCGTGGTATTGGACATGGATGCAAAAGATCCGACAACCATGTTGATTGCAACAAGTGAAGCCAAGGCAAATAACATTCCACAGACACCGTGGGACGCGTTGATTGCAGGACGTAAACAAATCTAAATGGCCGCCCAGCCGAGCCGACCGTTTTCACGTAATTCAGAGGGGCTTTTGATGGAACCTGTAGCGGCTCAAGAGTTGAGGATGTATCAAAATTTGGCCCACCTTGCAGAGGGAAAGAATCAGTTTCCATGGCCCAGTGTGTTATGGGGAACACTAAGATTTTCCAACAGTTGCCCTTTTGTAAGAAGTTACCTTCCACTTAGGAAGTGCAGCATTATCTCATCCCCTCAGGATGTGCAACATTATCTCGCCCACAACATCAAAATAATGGAACTTAGAGCTAAATGTAGTTGGCCATCAGGGCTGCTAATGAATTTCATCCAAGCCAGCTATAATTATCCGTGTAGTTTAGACACATAACAACGCCAATCTACAAACAAAATATCACAGCGCTCAAAACAACATTTGAATTAGGATAGAGTAACCTTCCTTGCCATTCAAGCAAGGGTTGAGGTTAATTTGCGTAAATTAATCTTCGAAGGAAGAGCAAAGATACAAAAAGATCGAAAAAATCCCGATGCCCCTGCTATAAGCGCGCGATCACCGATGAAAATAAGGATTAAGCATTCCGAACCGCCTGGATGCGTCAGAAAGACAGACAAATTGACATACAAGGAAATGAATACCTCCTTGAGGTTCTCTTGTTCTCAAATGTTTCCTGCTATTAAATCCTTTCCATGTTATTCACGACGGAATGATCGGGTTTGAAGTTCAAACCAAAAGTATCCAGGAGCTCGACAGAATCACCCAGGTTTGACCAATATCAAATCGGCACAATTTCCCAGAAACCGGCTGTAGATTTGCATAAATTATCGTCTAAGCAAAGTTAAGCTCATCACGACCGGTTTTATAGTGTAAGTGCATCTACTCGTTGATTTCACAGCAACAAAGAATGATACTCGTTTATCTACTCTAGGGAGGTGTCATCTAATCAAGAATCAAATTAATCCATGATGGAGCTATTGAAAGAGGGACGCCTCTGTGTGCAATACTCCCGTTCACAGGAAGTACAGTTGAACAGGAGGAATTCATTCCCAAATAGACCAAGGAACACACTTTTCCCCACTTACGATCTCGACGGTAAGGATGTAATTAATTCTGAATTCAAGGATCTGAAAGTTGCCTTGTTTTTAAGGTCGATCTTTTTATTTTCAAGAACGGTGGAGATAAGAGTAATCGTTCGCTAAACCAATGCATGTCAAGTTCATTATCATTTTCGAATGCTAGTGACGATTGAAAGTTACTATCTTATTCTGCAGTTTCAAAGATTAAGGCATAAAATGACCACTTTATACAAAATTACATGGACCATTGATCCCTTGCCATAGAATCATGATTCAGTGCTCTTATACTCTTACGGCGTTACTAGTCGTGTAAGACCTTTCACGATCTGTATCAATTACGTCTGTAAACTTAAACGGAGGGCTCACATGGTAAAGAAAAATTTCACGACTCAGGAAGACTATTTTATGAGTTTTATACTTTCAGTTGATATCTTAATTATTGTGGTATGCTACACGGTTAATTTTTTTGCCTATTTGTTTTTGGAAGATAGAAAGAAAAGGTGCGTTCGTCGTCTAAGAAGAAAACAGTCACTTGTGTCTTCCAAGCGTTCCTTTATAAACAACATGGCAGCCATCTATTACGACGGTTATCGCGCTAGTAACGAAACCGCAGTTAAACGCGCACAGGTTTCAGGTGGACACTAGCAAGGGTTCCGTGATAAGCAAGAGATGTAACTTACTAAGATTTCTGGCTAACTTATTTTCACGAATTCCTGTCAGTGTTTCCTAAGTCTGCCAGAATTACACATCCATAGTAAACAAGGCCTGCTCTCAATGCGGATTGTTCGTTTATAGTCCAACCTTACAGAATTTGGATCGATAAGGTTATTACAAGTTCAATTTTTTGTGCTTACCTCAATAAGGCAAAAGCAATTAATAAGGCCTACTACAGATAAACAACCAAAACTTCCTATAATTATTGTTTCCGGTTTTGCAATTTACTCTTATCATGAGTAAATGTCCGCAAAATAGTAACCAAGGACACCAGCTACCGCTTGAATGAGAGTGCTCCGGCGTTGACAAATACATTGATCTCAAAAAGATGATCAAAAGATTTTGATGTTCGATTTATTATGGTAATTGAAATTTGGATTGAAATCACAAGCGAGCGTCATTACATATAATGCATACACGCATTTAATTATACGAGCTTCTACCCATTCCCCAGGTTGAATATTATTACCATCGTAATGTTGTTATACAGGAACCACTGTCAACTGAAGGCACCATGATTCCATCATGGCAAAATATGGCAGAATTAAGAATTGTTATCACAGTACTATTTATTCTTGGATTTGTCTCCTTGCTCTGGGTAAGTCATGCATGAAAATAAACAATCGTATTCATTTGGCGCGAAGATATGCACGAATATTTGTCCGCGGACATTATCTGTTCCAAGGTGAAACAGCTTTCCGAGAGAAAAATTGTGATCTTCAAAAACAGATAATGTCTGAGGAAAAATGTGAGAGCATATTTTCCCGCTGAATGGAGGCTATTGGGTTTTATTATCCTCAAAATAATTTTGCAACCCGTGGCAAAAATGTTTACGAACACCTCATTATGTACTGGGTGGGATGTTTCGTTTTTAGTGTTGTCTGGTGCAATTTAAGAAACATTCAAACATGTCCCTTCTTCTGTAACAATAGCTAAACCCTTTCTCGTCTTGAATTTAATTTTAAACGAAGACTTTCATCGTAGTTGCCGTGACAGTTTTGAAAATTGGGGAATATCACTTGGAGGACATCCTTGGATTTTACTCAGTTTTAGCTAAGGCATATTCAGTCACGCGATGCGTTTACCCCTATGACTGAGCTCGATTGCCGCCGCTCTCTCGAGTCCGGTCTTTTTCGTTCCTCCCCAAGAAGAGACAGCCATGGGTTCGTGGAGGAGCGCGGGCTCCGGTTCCCGAACAGCGGATGGTAATCGAGCTTACCCTATGACGAGCTAACAAAATTATTTGACTAAATAAAAAGCCTAGGTGATATGAGAGATGCACAGGCTATGATTACTGGAGAATGAAGTCATATCTTTCTCCGCATGTGTCTATTACAAAAAGTGAAGAGCAGTTTTTTTAGAAGCCGACGCGCGATTTGTTGCTTTTTTTTCCTAAAGATTCCAATCTCCAAACTATTTAAATATAGTTATTCTCGACAAGCTCAGAGAATATGTTACGTGTAAAGTTCAAAAAAAGTTCATACACCTCGCCAATGGTACCTAATGGTTAAATAAATAGAAGGAATCAGAACTAAATTTTCCAAGGTATTTGTGCTACTTTTTCATTGTTTCTTGATTGTCCAGGTATGGAATTTTTGGGAAGACAGCGATGAATTTTACCCAGATGGTCTAGATAGATGTCCCCCAGAGACCTACACTATTAATGAAGATGCCAGCAGAAGAATCAGGTGTTTCGATTGCCCTGTATGCCCTGCTGGAGAGGAACCTTCGCCACCATGTGGTATCACATTGACTGCTAAACCTTCTGGTAAGTGCATACCTTGCAGACCACGAACATATTCAGACAAGGTCGGCAGTACATCCTGCAAAACATGCAGTGATTGTGGATCAAGAAATGTCATTAGCGCTTGCACTGCTGAGAAAAATATAGAATGCCAGGAGTGTCCAAAGAAACAATATGAAGACGAAAAAACACATACATGCAAACCTTGCTCTGCTTGTTGTCCAAAAAGCTTTGCAACTCAGATAGAATGTATGAGAACAAAAAAATGCAAACCAAGTTGCGTATGGTGGACAAAGCCAAGAAAATATTTCAAGAAAAAGATTACAGGAAATATGAACACTACGTATGATAAAGCTTTAACCAAAGACCTCACAATGTCGCTGAAGCAAAGTTATACGACAAATACGAGCCAATTTATTGACCAGTATGGCCACAACGATAAAAATATTTCACAGACCAAAGTAAAACGAGACGTGGAGGCCGAAGTTGATGTACAACGTGATTCTACGGATAACACTGACAGTCAAACAGGAAAAACTTCCAATCAGAATAAACTCGAAGAGTTAGATTTTCTTGAGACTCGTGACATTATCAAGAGAGACCAGAAAGACGTTGAGCTACTAATGACGGACCAAGGTAAAAATTCAAACCATCTTTCAACACCAAAAAAAAGTTCTAACGGGACTAAAATTATTGCAGTTCAAGAGGAGAACCCAGTTTCTTCCCAAATGTCACCTGGAGAAAATTACATCACTTTTCAAAGAACTGTGGCTCTGCCAAAAGAAGTAACAGAGGTGAGACAAGTAACACCACATATGGAAGGTGCACAAAATGAATTCCTGAACTCGGCATTGGGAAGCTTCACTGGAACCATTTTGGCCGCTATTTTTGTCGGGCTCTTGGTACTCTTTGTATATATCCTATACAAAAAGTGTGTTTCCAAGATGCTAAAGGGCCGTAAGAAGTTCAAAAGAACATCATCAGATCCCACAGACTTCCATAATAAAGGTACGAAAAAATTATAGGTCAATACACAATACATAATTAACAACTGAGTTCCTACCGCGAGCAATGTCGATTTGAGAGGAGCGTAAGTATGCCACGCAGTGGTCATATCGTTCATTTACGTTACTGGTTCAAAAAGTCAGTTGTATAGATAATTTTCATCACAGAACATCTGATTTTATTTCCAAGAATACTACTCAGTTGTTGGCACCTTGGATACTTCAGAACGAGAAAGGCTTGTGAATGAAACCACAAATGAGACCCACGATGAAGCTAGCACTGTTACCGTGTCGCCGGGTAAGGAAACCGTACCACAGGGTTAGGAAACCATACCATAGGGTTAAGAAACCAAGGTCGATCGCACCTGATTCAGTCTTGTGACACAGTGGTCTGACAACAGAGAGACCTGGAAGAAAGATCGTTTGTTTTTTTTTTCATTATGTCACTACGTCTATGTTGCTAGTTTGATATTAAGTGAAAGATCATACCTTCGCATCAACCCCATAGGCTGACATGTCTTTAATTTATATTTATATTATATCGTGGTCTTCCTGTCACTCGTGCGGACCCATAAATTTCGGACGCAAATTAGCTTTAGTTCATAGGCAAAAGAAACAAAAACATTGTACATTCACTATGCACAGAAGAAATCTTAGATTAGCTTTCAGAGGAGCGCATTTCATATTATTTAGTTCAGTAAACTTGATTGAAGATAATAATCGAAACATTTTGTTTATTAAAACGCTCACCGCCTCTACAGTCTAAACTTGACAGAAAACATCACCCAAAGAATACTTAAATCATTCTACTAAATTCTATCTTAGATCTCAATCTGGCAGAAATACCCCCAGACCTCCTAGATAAACTGGTGATGCGTCTAGATGTTCCGCAAGCCGAGAAGTCTATTACTCAGGGCAAAACATTCGGTTGGCAGACAGTTGGAAAGGAAGTTGGAATTCCTCAAACAGAACTCAAATACTATGAGCACTTAGGAAGACATGCCAGTGAAAGCCCAACAAAAATGTTACTTGACAAAATGGGAAGTCAAGGAAAGACGATCTCAGATCTTGTTGACGTACTCAACAAACCTAAACTGAAACTTGGAAATGTTGCCGAAACGATAATTCGGCATCGTGTAACAAGGATTTAAGATGTGGTTTCTTCACATTCTCCGAAATAATTTTATTTTTTCTAGCATATAGACAGTTTGTATGCAAAGTTAAAAGTACAATAAAATGATGCAACCCAATCAATAGAAAAATGTAGCTTTGCAAAAACGGGTCGAAACGGGTCTCATTCAAAAACTGTAATATTACAACATTAAAGGGCCATCGTTGTGAAATAGGAAAACGAACCTGCCTACCATTTGGCTTTCTTACAAATCAATATAATAATAATAATAATAATAATAATAATAATAATAATAGGTCTTTATTGTTTTTGAGCAAAAATACATGCTAAAACAAGAAAATTTACATAAAAATAATTACAAGGCTATCAACATTACATAATATAAGACATTACATTAGATAGCTACTCTATATTTAAAAAAGAGCCTATTAAAAAAACTATTTTTAAAACGCTGGGTATTAACCCTAGGGAGTTGACCACTAGGAACTCGGAGGCGCGCTGAGCTTTCTTTTGTTTTAGGGACAGAAGGATACAGAGGGTGACCAGGCATACTGGAGATATTCTTGAATAGTGGGCGATCAACCTCTTCTAATACACCATATATATCAATTTGGTACGAAATATATTTGCGTTTAAAACAGCGCTGTAGAAAATTCTGGACCGTCGTTAATTCAGGTATTGAGGAGGCGTATATGGATAGACCATACGTTGGTTTAGGTAAAACAATTGATCTAAAAACGTAATCTACATCTGGTTGTTGATATCCCTCTTTGCGCAAACACCTTATCACATAAAGACACTTATTGGCCTCCTGCAGCTTACCCTTAATATGCTCATTAAACCTGTGATTACTCTGTAAAGTAACCCCTAACACTTTTAAACAAGAAACTTGCGTTATATCGTTCACAGGGTCTATATTACGAGCAACCTTCTTACAAAGTATTAGTTCATTACATTTTTTGGGACTACATGCCATGGCATTATCTTTGGTCCAACTGAAAAACTGATTGACAACCTCTTTAGAAAGATCTATTTCATTTTTACATACTTTGACTAGTAAGGTAGTGTCGTCAGCATATTTAACTATGCTGGTAAGGTCACTTTCACTAATGGCTAAATCCGTCGTTGATAAACAAATTGAAAAGATGAGGCCCACTGACACTACCCTGGGTTGTTCCTTTGTTCACATTATGCCATTTGTAGATAAAACCCTGATATATTAGTCTTTGTTTCCTATCCATTAGAAAACTTGAAGTACCAGTTGACAAGATAAGGATTGAGATGAAGAGCCTTTAGCTTTTCCCCTATTAACGAGTGTTTTACATTATCGAAGGCTTTCGAAAAATTCATCGCAAAAAGCCTAATATAATTACAATCCTTATCATCAAGTGCCCTTAAGTAATCATGCTTTATTTGAATCAAGGCGTCTGCACAGCTGCAGCCCTCCCTGTAGGCATATTGTGTGACTCTGCAGTTCACGTTGGACGTCATTGTAAATGAAACTGAAACATGTGGCTGCCCGGTGGCCGTTCTCGGCATAATTTGAGATCGACCAGTGCTCAGTTGAAGCGTCAGTTACAATTTGTTCGGCTGCCTACTACTGTTTCGTTCACTTCTAAAAATTTACTCAAAGCTAACCTCTTGTCCTGCATTTGCCAGTTTAAAATATTTCGTTCTGTTTATGTTCGATCCAAGCAAGAAAGTTATGATATAAGAACACTAACGGGCAACCACTGATGCAATAACCAAATAACAGTAAAGACTATGGACACGATAATCAGAATGTATCACAATAAATCATGGTGTAAAACGACATGGAGTATTTCTATGACAACTTGAATGACAAATAAAGGAAGATAACCGAAAAAGCATTTTTCATTTGTTAACGATTTATGACTGATTCAGCAGTTACAGAAAAGTTCTTAGCTTTCGTCGTGTTAAGATGTTTTTGTTTTTGTTTTTTTGTTTGCTAACATTATGGGTAAAATAACTTAAATATCACCTAGAAATTTAAAATGATAATTTCCATGAAACTCCCGAATAAGAACTCGTCTGTAGAAAGCCTTCTAGTCCAAATTAAATAATGAATAAAATAAACGACGTCCACTTGGGTTAGTTACGTAAGCCTCCCTTATGACAACGGGGGAATCCCCAGATCAATCTAAGCCGGAGAGAACTGGCACTAGTTAGTTTCCATTCCTCCTTGACGCTTCCAGCATGATTTGAAAGAGTAATTGCAGAATGAGCATGAGAGAACATCATGACATCTTCAGATAGATAATAATTTATTGGTGATACTTTAATATTTTATTATCCAACTACACTTCGTAGAGTACAAATAACGCCATAGACGGGTACAAATATCACGTGGTATTTTTACTCTAGAGTACCGGTTAAACAGGTTTTCTCGCATCGCGCAAGCGAAGAGTTGAATTGTAGTTACGAAAACAAAAAATGGCGGACAATTGGAATCATATTTCCGACGACGAAGAGTCAGAATGGCTGGCAAATATACATCCAAGTTTATTAGATGAATCGAACGAAGAAAAATAGCTAGACGACCTGGAAATTTCTTCATTTATTGAAGAAAATAGAAACAGCAACACGACAACGCGCCAATTCCGTTCCGCTTCGCATACTTCTGTCACGCACTCCCCGTAATTAAACATCCGCGAAATTCGCCCGCACTGAAATAACAGTTTGGCGTGTTTGATAATAAATGACTTATTAGACGTTTTGTTTTGTAGTATCGCTGAGTATTTTTACTCGTTATTTGTATTTTGACTCGCCCTACGTACGATCGTATGCTTACCGATAGTGACACGAACGTAATTAGATCAAAGTTGTTCTAACGTCGTTACGCCCCAAATTCCGGCACAACGCGTAAAAATACTCAGCGATACTACACAACAAAACGTCTAATAAGATATATTTATTCAAGCTTTCAAAGGCTTTGGATATTGCTAAGAGCAAGGGACCTGTAGTGTATAGCGATGCCAACGCGCGAATACTAATGCAAGTGATGCAATACGCTCGGGATTTGCATGCATATATATATATATTTGACAATTATTCGCCTCAGGTTCGGTGAATATCGTCAAATAATCCCCGAGACGAAGTCGAAGGGATTATTCGACAATATTCACCGAACCTGAGGCGAATAGTTGTTTTAGTATAATTTCAGAGCTGAAGAACAGAGAAATTTCTAAAATCATAACATTTTAGTAATATTTATTAACATTTTATATAAACCGCGTGCAACGGTTTACATAGCGTCATATAACGAACCCCTCGACCAATCAGATTGCTGGAAACTCTTTGCTCAGCTCTGAAATTATACGAAATATATATATATATATATAGGGTGCTTAACTTGTATAAGTTCTTTCCGGTTAACGGACTTGAATAAACGGATTTCATTTTAACCGCGGTGTACTACACCTGATACCATTTCAAGCGAAGCGATAAATAAAAAAAAAAAAAAAGCAATCTGCATTCACTGCTGTGTAAACATACTGTTTCACGTCTTTCTGAAGCGTCGCCAAGAGGAGATTTATCCTTTCTTAGGGTCGTATGCTTACCGATAGTGATACGAACGTAATTAGATCAAAGTTGTTTTAACATCGTTACGCCCCAAATTCCGGCATATATAGCTGTTTCGAGAATAGAAAGGTTGTCGAAAGCGTACATGTGCACGCAAAACTCCAAAAGGTATTCTGGTTAGTTTTAAGGTCATGTTTCCTTGACGTCATGACTTCAGGGAAAGATTGGAGATTTAATAGCACTGCAGGTGGTAAATGACTCGGAACCGGTTAATGAAGGATTATGGGCTCCTGACAGTATAAAAAACGCCGCTGCTATTTTTAAATAAGTTTATGGTAGAATTTGGGGAATTAAAATCAAAATTTTCAGTTGGTGCTGATGTGTGCGCTGTTACGTTACATATTAATCATCGCTTTTTTGAGGTTTGATGATTTTTAAAGATCTTACTTAATAGAAAAAAAGCACTTTAAAGGAGATTTAAATAATAACAACGGTAATTGAAAAAAGAAGAAGACGACGACGACGACGACGACGACGGACAAAAAGAAGAGTAGTGAGAGGAAAAAACAAAAAGGACGTATCATAAAGAATTAAGAAAAGGATTGGTATATAATATATATATATGTGATGAACCAAAGGGGGAATCCCCAAATTCCCCGTGAAGGACTTGGCACTAGTTTCCCTTCTTAAGCTTCCATCAAGCGAAGTCATCGGTAAACAGGTTGACGAAAATTCAGTTTCTACATCAAACAAATCATAGATTATTGCTTCAGCACACGACGAAAATATGGGGAAACATCATAAGGTATCAGTCTCCATTAGAAACTATTGCTGTATATTAGCACTGCTGCATATTTTGATATTTGATTCAAGTTTCAAGTCATAGAAATTGTAACACGCTACAAATATCTTACCATTATATTTACGTTAAAGGGAACCCACAGCACTTAGCTAAATAGGTTGATAGGAGTTCATATGAAACTTTCTGATCCTCCAGAAGACAGTCGGAATGTTTTTGCGTTTGAAGATGGGAGAAGCGAAGTGAAACAAATTAGCATTATACGTAACTTATTCAAGGCTGTGTAAACCAGAAGTAACGCTAAATATTGCTTAACGTTTATCAGTTGTATCGTTATTGCACCAATAATAGTAAAATGTATGTTCTGCTTAATACATATACATGTATAGCTGACGATGACTTCTTAGAGAGTTCGTGGATCATTATTGCCTCCATTAGTCGACACCTCGATATTTGAGGACCTCTTTAAGTTCTCCTCCAGCGTTACCCTTCCGTTTTAACTTAAACAACGTTAATGTCACATCGCTAGACTTCAGTGCAGTGGTATCCTTCTTACCTAATTGCAGGAATCATTACTTCCTACAAGTTCAAAAGGTATAGCCCTCAAAGGAGATCCTATTTACACGATAAAATTTGACAAAGTAAAGCTGTCTATTTGGTGGTCTACAAAGATTCTGGAACTTATCAGGACGTTTATTGCCATAGCCTTCATAACTGGCTTTGTAAGTGCTAACTGAATTCTTCCTTTACCGATTTGAATGTTTCATAAATTGAAGAACTTGACGTAAATTTACACAAGTCTTGTAGCAACAACTACAACTACATCATCCGACTCACGCCATTTTTAAACAGGATGTTGTGGTATTTATTTTAAATAGTCTTTTGCTCAATTATATTTTTATTTCGCCACTTAACGACTACTCGTGGTCTGATTACGCTCTGAACATCGGCTACCCTCCGAACTAGTAATTTACAAAGCGATTCGACCGGAGACAAGGAATTTATCAAAGGATCTCAATCACTCGTGATAATCACGAGACCGTCCAAATTTAGCGAGGATGAATCAAAGGGCAAAGTACCATTTTCAAAATCACCGCTCGTCATTCAATTGCGATTTGTTGGCGCTCGGAAAATGGCGAATCATTAAATCCCATTTACTTTCTTTTCTTAACAACTGAACAATGTATGTAATATAATTAACAATTATTCCACGAGCGCGCGTTGGATATGAGATGATAGATAGCCAACGAGGCGCCTAGCGCCGAGTTGGCTATAATTATCTCATATCCAACAAGCGCGAGTGGAATAATTGTTTCATTAAAAACGCCCCCAAGAAATTATTATTTTGTAAGAAGAAACTGGATTTTTTAGCTCCCTTTTGATTTTAAGCTGATGCGTACGCTTACCATATTTGTAGATTATGGTATATTGGCTGATATACCATAATGGCTAAGCCAATAAAAAGTCTTGAATTGCATTATCCAATGATCCAGTTTTTAATAATAATATAATATGTAATATAATGTATGTATATACTGTGAGCCACAAACTGCCTTTAGTTTACTGAGGTGACATTTGAGATTAGGTTCTTCAAAACAAGTTCAGAATCTTAGTAAACTGAAATCATTTCTAGGGTATAATCTCTAGCTGGTTGTTGATTTGGAATCTTTGGAACCTTCGTCAAGATAACGACAATCCAGATGGAAAATGCCCGGCATCATCCTACCAGATTCTTGGCAAACAGAATACGACGGTTGGATGCCAACCTTGCTCCGATTGTCCACCAGGACGACAACTAGCTCCACCATGTGGAAGCAAAATACAGCAAAACACATTGATAGTTTGCACTGAATGCCCATCGAAAACCTATAAAGATAGCCAAGGTCGAAGCATATGTCTACCGTGCCAGAAATGTAGTCCAAGACAGACCATCAGTCCATGCAAAGCTTGGAAAAATGCACGATGTGGACACTGCCCTCGTGGGACGTATCCCTGGGACGACAGAGTAACTGCTTGCAAAAGATGCTCTACCTGTTGTGCACCCAAACGCGTTGCTGAAATGGTGTGCACTTATTTAGGGCAATGCTTAAGAAAAAACTGCACCAAAGAAAAAGATACCAAGAAAAAAAATTTGGCTGTAAGTACCCGCCAAAGGCTTAGCACGCCCAGGAGATGGACACCCTCAATCTTTGGGCCACTTCAAAATGTTCAGAGCAGTGACACTTCCGAAAACCCATCAATATCGGAATTCAAGATGTTCAAAAGAACGAGAGTTACACGTGATATTCAGGAATCCCAACAAAAAGTAAATGTTAAGTATGCTACTAAAATGGCCACTGAACAAACTTCTCAACCTCCAAACGTTTCGCTTACTGTTGTAGCTAACACCAACTACTCAAAGCAGCACTTTGGAACTGCCTCCAATGACATGAATGCTATGGAGCTAAAACTTCACACGGCTCCAAGTTATTTTGGAATAAACCTCACAAAACTTGTGATTGTTCTAATTGTACTGGTAGCCATACTAATTTTGGCGCTGATTTCAGCAATAGTGATCATAGCATATTGCTGCTGTTATAAAAGACAGAGTAGTTGGGAAGTTATTTGTTGTCCAAAGATAAATCTGACGAGTGTGGAGGAACGCAAGCCGTTACTGGGAGACAAAATATATCAAAATGGTAAGAAATAAACTTGATAAACAAAACGACATACATCAAGGCTTAATTTTGGAATGAAAGAAAAATAATTACCAGATTGACAAAAAAAAACAAACTTGCACCATTACATCTACTACTAATTGCAGCAAATCTCCTACATCATTCATCAAAGTCCTTTAATTTACCTTGTGTTATCACAAACATAATAGTTAACTTTACCTAAGTAATAGAAATAATTTATTATCAAGAACATCAAGGGGGGTGCACTATACGCATAAAGGGTACTGTGTGGTTCAATAAGTGCAATGACTTGGAAAGCTAATTGTTTTTAATATATAATTTACAACAATTGGAGGTTATTCCTGAGACTTTGTTTGCATTTAATAGATTCTTCATGCTCATTCAGGAATAGCAACACATTATAAACAAATAATAGCTCCATCTGACTTATATCGTTTCGCGAGTTCAAGGCACCCTAGCTCTCAAACCTAGGGCCAAGGACCAAAGACCAAATCCAAAACCTTTTTTGGGACAATCAGTTTTATGTGCATGGGAGTAAGATGTATTTTTCAAACTTACTGAACACCTGTGTTAGAGTAAATCAATTATAGGAAAACAAACAAACAGTCAAACAGAACCAAAATAACTTCTTGCAAAAAAATTATATGGGCAAACAGGAAAAGTCAAAACTTTCTCTGTGCAAGCACCAATTTGCAAAAATTTAGCCTTAAATTTCCTAAACAAGGGGATGTATTTTAACAGTGTCTTAAAAAAATATATTATTCGTGAGGTTCTAAGCAAAGTGAATATAAGTTTTATTTACTTGTATTATCTTTGCTGTTGTTTTACTTTTTTTCCTAGGTCTCTGCCAAGAAGTCACTATCAATAGTCATTATAGCAATTTGGAAGGCACACTCTATAAGGAATACACACCTTCTGACCTTGAAAGTTAGTGTCCATAATCTCACAATAGGGTGCTACCCTTTTAAACAATAATGCACTAAATTAAATCATTACTATAATTATGAAAAACAAGTGAGATGATTTAAACCTTTTTTGTAAAGTAAAAGTGATTATGAATCTTTTAAGTTACTGAATAGAGCCCATAGTCACAGTCTTTAATAACCCACACTTAGTTCAATTAATTTTCTTGACAAAATGTTTCTCAATATTATATTGCAGTTGTTCGTTTGTCTGACATGTCACCTCATCTTGAGGACATACTCATAAAGATACTTGAAGTGCAGTACCATGGACAATATGGCTGGAAAAAAGTGGGCAAAGCAGTGGGGATTAGTCAGGATGATCTCAATTATTGGGAAAACTTCATGTCCCTGGAAAGTCCAGCTACTGAACAACTGTTAGAAACACTCAAAGCAAGACATCCAGAATTTACAGTTGATGACCTAATACGTACACTCAAGAGCCCAGAAGTACAGCTTCCAGATGTTGCTCTACGTATTCATCAACATTTGCAAAGTGCAAGGAGGTAAATTCTGCATCTCGAAGAGGAGACAAAAAGGACCAGAAATGTGCAGCCATGCATGCAGTAGATGGTAATAATACTGAGAATTACGTGTTATGCAGCATGTACCTTACAATAAATACTCAGAGTAGACATGATTTTGAGAAGCTTGAATCAGAGAAGACACTGCGGTTCACTGTGTGAATTGTGTAAGGGCCAATCAAAAGGTATAACTGTAAACAACAGCATTAAAGCCACCCCTTTTTCCAAAAACGTTTGGTACAATTCAGGAGTGTGGCTAACCTACAAGAACACCTGGAAAACATGCCTCAAATTTGCATAAATTAACACTATTCATCTAAAATTAATTTTGTTTGTTTAAGAAACTAATAAGAACTTCATAAAAATTAACATTTCAAGTACATTTGAGAATTGTTTTTGACTTTTTGCATTCAAATCCTAAATTCTTTCAGAGGTAAAAGAGAACAATTCATGCAAATTTACAACCTGATCACACAATACTCTACAGGGAATTCTAAGACTGGGTACAACACGTTTGTGTAGCACTACATGTACATGGTATATCTAAAAAGTTAGAATAGATGACGCTATGTACATCTATATTTATTCAATGTAAATACAGTACGAAGCATGCAGCCTATGCTTCTGATATAGTGGTTTATTAATTAATATAGCAATTTGCTGAGATTCACATTTTTGTAAAAGGGGTTAACGGAATTGAAAATAGAACAAATAAAAGCAATGAAATATCAAAACAGCTATTGGCAGCATTGATGCAACAAGATAGATAAAAATCATCTCATTTAATAACATAACTAAACCAGTTGTGAAATTAAACCTATAAACTAAACTAAAGATTGCATAAAAATTAAAATATTGCTAAAAGTATACATTCTACAAACCCTAAAGCAATTATTTTCTACATTTTTCAGAGAAATAAAAAATATAGAAAACAAAAGAAACAAACAAAAACTTTTTTGTATTGTTATTAGCATTTTTGTATGAGTATTTTGATGCTTGTAATGACAGTGCAGACTGGAATTTAAGAATTTTAACTTTATTAATTTTCTTTAATATCTTCTAAGATATAGCCAGCTGTATTTTTATGCTTCACAGTATTATTTTCTTGAAGGTGAAACCCTTTTCAACATTCAAGATTTGTAAAGAAATGTATGAACATAAAAATGTATCGTACAACTAAACAAATAAGTCTGTAACACCACACCTTTTTTAATAAAATATTTTTAAAAATCTATTCATATTAACTGGTAATGTCAAGGGAGCTGATACAACATTCTACTAAGAAATGAGTTTCATTTTGTTCATCCCAGTATTTTTAAGTCCTACATTAAAACAACCATTACAAAAACTGGTATCAGCAAGTTTTTGATAGAGTTAACAATTAGCCTTTTCCACTAATTTTAAACTAGGTATATCATGGAACAGTCTGACGGATTCTGTTAAAAATACAACATCTTTTTCATCTTTTAAATCTGCCCTCAACACATTTTTGTTTTGGAAATTTTATTCTTGACTTATTTTCTGAGCAACTGTACCAACCTTTCAACTAATTCTCAATTAATTGTTTCATTTAATAATTATTATAAATAATAATTGGACATTTATAATGCACAAATTCCATAAAATGTTCAAATGCACATATTATATGATTACATATATTACATTACATTTATTACTGTTATGAGAAACATTTTATAGGTATCACCTAACTCACTATTTTTCTATACAGTAATGTGAGTGCATTGAGTTCTCTAAATGTGCCCAAAAAACCTGTTATTATTATTATTATTGTTATTATTATTAATATTATGCATGTGTTACTGCAACATGTAAAATGAGGGTCTAAAAATTAATGATGATCAATTGCAGTAGGAATTAATGAACAATATTCACAATCTTAGAGTGTTGCAGGCCACATAAACCTTCAGTGTACGTGTGCACGATAGTGAAGAAAATGTGCTTGACACACACTGTTCACAAACTTCTGCATAATCTGGATTTAACTGGTCAAAACTTTTAAAATGCTCTTCCTTAGACAGTCGTGTAAAGTTTTCGGATCAGACTACCCCTAAACATTGTGATGTAACATGCGCAAAAAAGGAAAAACTCTGCCCCTGCCCTTTTGACAAATGCACCACTGGTACATTATACATGACCCTCTGGAAGACGAAACATGAATTGCTTTTATTTCCTTCAGTTTTAAGAAGGTGGCTAGTATGGGCTGCGAAGTCCCTGTCATACTGTTTTCGTCTAGCTCGGTCAAAATTAGCATGGCTGCTACCTTTAGCAATTTATTTGATATCTTAGATACATTTAATTATATACATACAAATAAGAATACTCGCCTCAATGTTTCATTTGTTACTTTGTGGTTTGTTTTGTCTTCCCTTCCTCTTGTAGAATGTGTGACTGTTCGATCAACTGTAAAATTATATTTCAACGTAGTTTCCACCGTCATTTCTGTCAGCTCATCAATAATAATAATAATAGTAATATCAACATCGCGGTCAGATGTCGCGCATGCACAAGGGATGTGATCAAGTTTGGCCTTCAGCCCACCAAATTCCCGTGCAAAATTTCTAAAGAAACAACTGCTATGTATGTCATGCAATTGGGAAAAATAGAAGCAAAGGAAAAGGAAAACCCGAGACACAAAGCTTCTTGTAAATTTTTCGTTCAATATTGAGCTTTTTCAAAAGTTTATCGGTTTTTCAACACCATGACTTATTAGCTTAGGCAGTTTTTATCACCCTGTAATAAGACAACTTGGTTCTTACAGCGTGAAAGCATGCCACCCAGCCAATGCAACATTCATAGATTCTTGAGTGGCTAGGATTGGGGTTGTTTCTACCTCTTGTATGAGAAAGCTTCACACAAATAGTACAAAGAGTTGAGAGAGTTATGCAATCATAATCTAGAAAATTAAGAACCTTCTTCTTGGAACTTTCTTTTTATTGCCTATGCTCTTGTAGCTCTTTAACACCACCCTATACATAACATTCATTTTGATCAAAGTTAATGATCATGTGTCAGGTGAAGAGGGATGAAAAGAGTTTACTCTACCAAACTCTAAGTGTGCATCCCTGTTTTACAAGTTTAGTGCAATCTCCAAACCTATCACACTTCACACATTCTTCTGTGTTGATAGGAAATAAAAATACACTTATAAATTATTACAAAAACAAGTAAGACTGTTTACAGCTTTGAATAACTGCCCTTTGAATAGTTTCATCTAAAACAAAAGTATTGGCTCTCAGAGCTCTCTGCAGTGGCCAACAATCCAAGCGCCCTCCCCAGTGCTTCCGACACTTTCTTCAAGGAGTATTAATGTTCAACCACTATACTAGACTAAAAGACCCTACCTTGAATATGTGTGTACAACTTATTTTTTTAATTCAGTATGCCTTGTCAGACCAAGGTCACAACATTCAAAGTTACCCCATCTGTACTACTAAAATCATCACCATCCCTACTACTCATATCAAATGTGATCTCCAAACCAATTTTGAATACACATGAACTCACCTTACATATCCCACCACATAGAGTTAAAAAAAAAAGTACCCCATACTCCATTGACAAGGACAAGGGTTCATTTCTTTGAATACCCACCCAAAAAGTAGGCTTCCACAACCTGTAATCAGTGTGGGATCATCCACACTTTGTTCGAAGGCTACACAACATATTTTGATTATGTAAGTAAGACTAGCTTTCCCTTAGCTCCTTTGCTTTCTATAATATCTCTGTGTGCCTCTGATGCTTGGTCTAATGAGTATTCATGTCCAACAACTGGACTGAGAAATCCTGCATTGAGCCCAGCCGCTATTGCTGCTGTCATTTCTTGTTTCTCCTCCTAAAAAAGCAAAAAATAAAAGAAAAATAACCAAAAAATGAAATTTACAAACTTTGCATTATGTTGGAATGGGAGACCAGGCAAAAGCTTTACATCCAAGTCATCAGCAGTTCATTTTGTTACACCATTGGGCGAGACACTTAAATGGAGCCTCTCTCCAAGAAATTGTTAGGAAGGCTACTGGAGACCATCAAGGCAGCCTGATGAAATGCTGAAGGTTCCCTGCAATTAGCATCTCATTCAGGAGGGATGGAGGTTGGCACACCTCCTTGGGAGAATCATACTACTGAAACTGGGCAAGGCTCTGTCAGGAAGTACTACTTGGGTTGACCCGACTCTCGCTGACATACCCATCCAAAAGAAAATGTGAGAAAGGTGAGAGAACAAACAAGGGGGGACTGAGGAGGGGGAAGGGTGGACTCTCACTTGTCACTTTTCCTCAAAATTCTGCCAATAATCTCTTGCCCATTTGTGTCCAACTACTCAAAAAGCTGGCTCAGACATAACTCTCCCTGGCTGGCAATCAATTACCTTGATCTGAAATGCTTTTTAAGATTTTAAGAGGTAATAGGGCATGTGCCTAATTTTTATGTATTATTTCAGAAAATTGTGGCTTGAATGAAAGGTTAAAATAAAGTTATCTTCAAAATGCATTTCTTACCTCACTAGCTTGACCTAACATAACACCAACAATACTGGATTCCTTAGCCATGGTTTCTCTTGGATTTATTTCAATTGTACCTCTATTGCCAACAACCTGAAAAGTTCACACCAAGACTGATTTCAAACATTAATTTACTTTTTTTTACTAGGCTGACACACCATTACAGCAATTATAGAAAAAAAACAATCATTTTGTTCTTGCACATTTTCAAGGCTAACTGCACTCCTGACTGACAGATGGATGGTTAAATGGAAGGACAGATTTGCTGACCTGTGGTCTACCTGACTGACAGACTGTCTTCCTTACCAGAATGACTGTCTGACTGACTGAATAACTTATAAAGACTGATATTGATTAAATGATTAACTTGTTTATTAATCAATCCATTGATAAGTTCATTGATCAATTGGTTGACTGTTTGATTGATTGACAATTTAGGTTGTTTCAAAGATTGATAGATTGATTGATTACCTGACCAGTCAATGGAACCATCAACTAACTGATTGATTGACTGATTAGTGATTAGTGATTGACTGATTTATGACGACTTGGTAGTCAATTGTCACAAGCAAGGCAGACATACCCCTATGCGCCCTTTACTTGCAACAAGTTGAAGATCTTTGGCCAAACTGACATTTGCCAGCATTTCTACAATAACGTCTGCACCACAACCACCAGTTGCATCCTGTTGGAAATTACATCAAATATTTTTATGAATACCAACTTTAAAATTTAGGATGAATAAGTCTATGATTATTTGTTGCACGTACAGTATATTCAATACACATGAACAAACTTTCTCAAAAGGTACAGTTTAAAACAGTATATCAAAAGTTAAATGTTGATACCAAAATTCTTTGAACATATCCATCTTCTCTGTGATTGAACACTTCTGAAGCCCCTGCCTGTTTCACTGCCACTTCCCCTTCTGCCGTCCCTGCTGTTCCTAACACCTTTAATCCATAAGCCTTGGCTAGTTGCACTGTAGCTATGCCAACCTGAAGTCGTTATATTAGGCAAAAGTTGTTACATTTGCATACCTAATAGTATCTAATACTCTACCAAAATAAAAATAAACTTTATATTCACTGAACATCAGTGCTAAGGGTTATTCTCTTATAAAGTCAAATCTCATGTGAGGGACCACCCAAAGTGTGAAGTCTAGTGATCGCTTAGGGGTGGTGGTTGCTTACCAGTGGTCAGGCCACAGGGGTACATATTTTGGGCAATTTGCATATGGTGACCAGACCCTTTCACCAGGATTTATTGAAACATATAAGGGGAAACAACTGCAGTAGCTCCACTTTTATGACGTCTGTTGAAACAATTTTCAGTTTCTGTTTGTGAGGGTTAAAGCAGATTGTCTGTCAAGCAGTCACTTACAGGAGGTTAAAAACAATTGAAAGTTGTAAACAAGCATCTCTAAAAGTGGTAGCTTATGAGAGGTCATCACTTACAAGAAGCCATTGCTTACAAGAGGTTCCATTTACAGTGATCTGAATTGGAAACTTTGTGTATTTTTAAAACCTGGGTCGCTAACAAGAGGTAGTCGCTTACGAGAAGTGGTCACAAAGGGAAGTTGGACTATAGCTGTATTATAAAATTCAAATTTCCTTACAAAGTAACAGTTGAATCCCTACTGAAAAAGATTTATGATATATATCAGAAGTAAACCAAAATCTTGTTGATATGGGAACCTATTTGCTGCAAGGTTGTAACTGCCATATTAGAAAAAGAAAAAACTTTTTTCGTGGAAAATTTCCAATCAGGCATCAGAACCTAAACAACAAACCATAACATACAGTTGGTACATTGAGGTTTTGATGTTTGCCTGCATGTCTTAAAAATATTTATGATAAATACACAATTGAGTAACATGTCAGAATCAAATCAAAACATTCATGGTTTTCTATTTTTTTCCACTAGGCAGCTTAAGCAGGGTAAAATAATAAATCATACATTTTTCAAGACAAGCATGGGATTGCATGGTTTAACCAACACAGACTGATATCAAAATACAAAAGAGCAAATTAATAAAAACATTGTTGTCATTGATCTTCTTTTAAACTTGACAGTTCTAACATTTTTTTATATTCAAAAGAGTTTCTGATGTACATACTCCTCCACTTGCTCCATGGACTAAAACTGTTTCTCCTGCCTTTCCATGTAATCTGCAAAACAATAAGACACATGAACAATAGGTAATCTAATTATTTCAATTTCTTGAGTATAATTTATAATCATGTACATTTGTTTTCTGTTCAGTTAAATGTTGGTCTTCACAAAAAAAAAACCCAGTATCTCAATTTTGTGTTTCCCAGTCCCTTGAGGTTTAAGAGTGTATAAAATGATTGGCAATAGTATGACTGCTTTTCAATATAATTATTTTTATCCAATCATACCTGATTCTCAAAAATATGTTTCAGTATCGCCTTATATCCTTCAACCACTGTTAATTCTCATAATGATCTTATCAATTTTTTCTAAGGAAACTTCCTAAATTCTTTAATATTGTAATTTGCACACCTTTGTATTAATGCTCTGTAAGCGGTATAATATGGCACATAAATAGCTGCTCCCTGACTAAAGGAAATATTCTCTGGCAAAAGATGCACATTGCTACTGTTACACAGAGCAAATTCTGCATATGTTCCTGTTATGCTGCCACAGACATAAACACGGTCTCCTTCCTGGTGAAACAATAAGTAACAAATATTTAACAATTATTGGACAAGGTTGAGCAAAATATCGTGATTTGTCCGTGGCGAGCAGATCAATTATTTGCCGAAGCTGAAGGCTAAGGCAAATAAATGATCTGCAAGACACAGACAAATCACGATATTTTGCACTAACCGAGTTCAATAATTGTTTTATCATTTCAGCACCGACTTTGTTTTCAATTTTTTGGGGGAAGCGGCAAGCGAGTTTGTTTTCAATTTTTTGGGGAAGCAGCAAGCACACAGTGCTGCCAGAAATCAAATGGTTTCCTTCTCAGTTAAATAATTTATTCTGTCAACTTTAAATTGTACCTACAGTCAACTGTTAATTAACAAAAATGTATGCCTTCAAATGGCTGAAACTTCCAGGAACAAGTTCACAGTCTTCAAGGATTTGAAATCCAAAAAAAAAAAAACGGGAAAATGTATTCATTGATGAATTAGCTTCAACACAATCTCTGAAAGTTCACTTTAAAAGTTGAAAGTGCAGTTGTAAAAATTATTAACTGTCTGCTGCATGTTAGATTGCTCAATACTTGGCTCATTTAGAATATGCTCTTCCTGAGAGGCTGTGAGAAGCGGTTGCGGTGCACTCTCGGCGACAGGAAACGAAGAGTTTGCCATAATGGTTGTTACGGTCTTCTTGCTGTTCAATGATTCTGATAATGTTTACACACAAGAGCGACCACAAGAGCATGGTTACTACTGCGCATGAGCAGAATATTATTTGCAGCAAAACTGGAGTTAGACAGTAGTACGCATGAGCAGACCATTATTTGTACGCAGTTATTTGCAGGTCACATGATGGGCTCCCAGCCAATGAAAATGGGGGAAAAAATCCATTGAATGATAACAAAAATTCACTTCAGTAGACCTGTTAGAGTTCCTTATTTTGCAGCCAAAATAATGATAAAAAATTACCATAAAACAAAACAAGACACAAACAAATCAAGCTTGGAACAAAAAGAATAGCCAGCTTTCTTTTCTGAAATAGGTTATTGTACTGGTTCATAGAGGTTTCATTTTCCTATGATTTCATTATATAAACCAGTTTAAGAAAATACTTGAAATATGACAACAAAGACAAAAGAACATCTTAATTGTAGTAATACTACACTCATAGGGTATACTTTCACCTTAAAGTGCACCCAAACCCAAACATTTTTTTTCGCTTAACGAAATAAGCGTATTTTTTGGAGTATTTCTGTGCAAAATTTCTTTATTTGCTCAAATCTTCAATTTTCTGTGCTCAGTCAAAATACGTAAAATCTTGTGTTGTAGAAGGATGTAGCAACGTGCAAAATTTGCAAGAGGGTATCGCA
This sequence comes from Stylophora pistillata, assembly GCF_964205215.1. NCBI lineage: Eukaryota > Metazoa > Cnidaria > Anthozoa > Scleractinia > Pocilloporidae > Stylophora > Stylophora pistillata. Next base: position 20,695,596 of record NC_142522.1, read on the forward strand.
CTTCATACATTCCTCATACAACACACCTAGTCAGCATATTTCGGACAATATCGACGACAACCTTCCCAAACAAGTGAAAATGTATGAAATGCAGACTTTCATGTTCTCGATTTGACGTCACATTATCCGCTAGAGCCATTCCTCTTTAAACTCGACCGTGGGGCAAGATGGCTGCCGATTTTCCGTATTTTGACTGGGCACGGAAAATTAAAGATTTGAGCAGATTAAGAAATTTTTGCACAGAAATACTCCAAAAAATATGCTTATTTCATTAAGCGAAAAAACATTTTTGGGTTTAGGTGCACTTTAACATCAAAATGAAATTATACAGAGAAAAATCAAACCACACAAAAATAAATCATACCAGTTCTGCTTTTATTAATTGAGCAATTTTTACAAAAAATTATATTAGCTCAAGTTAGGGTTACCAACATTACACATGGTACTTGTAAGAGTAACAATTGGACATTCATGTTGTTAAGACTGTTTGTAGACACATGAAATTAATACAAAAGAAAAGAAAAGACAAATTTTGGAATAAAATAATATGTTGGCCACTATAAAAAGCGATTAAACACTCACTTTCACTTGTGTTACATCTGCTCCCACACTGTGTACCACACCAGCACCATCAGAACCTGGGGTATAAGGCAAAGCTGGCTTCCTGGCATAAGTTCCACTTCTTATGTAGGTGTCAACAGGATTGATTCCAGCTGCCTTAATTTTTACTAAGACCTGAAAGAGGGTGGCAATGGGTTTTTACGTGACGCGTGACTTAAGGCCAAAATTAAAATGTCACGCGTTAAGGTTACAGAAAGGCGAGCGTGATTGGTGATTTGTGAATTTATGAACCAGCGTGACGCATGCCTTGCTGCCAAAAAATATAAGTGACCCATGAAAACCTTAAGATTTCCCTAAAATATTGAGCATATGATGATAGATCTGAAGTTTTCCCTTTAATTTATATGCGTTACGCGTGAATTTTTCTTAAACTCGTGCATGAAACGCGATCAGAGCTCCTGACCCTAACCCCTTTTAAGAAATGTTTATAAACCACAATTTATCTCGATATGCATGATGAAGTGCATTCTTCTACACTTTTTGATTACTGTTTGCTTTTAGAGACCAAGACTTATTACAGAGATACATGTATCACCTTCCAATCTTCTAAATGTTTCTGGTTCATTCGAGTCAGACTCTCGTATCAATTAACTGTATATAGCACACGTGCCTCCGAACATAGGGGAACAAATAAAGAACGAGTGTAAGATATGGAGTAGCACTCATTTCAACACCTATTCTCTTGAAGTCATTTGGATCAGAAAAAAACAAAAAAAGAAAAAGAAAATAGTATTTGAACGTTTACCTGCCCATTGGAAACACTTGGAACCTGCACATCCGACATGAGCTTAAGTACTTCGGGCCCTCCGAAGGATAGTACGCGAATCGCTTTCATTGCGGATAAAATTCCACTAGAGCTTCTTTGATTCTATTTTATCTGAATTACCTAATGCTTCTTTTCTACCATGCAGTATATACCAAGGGAGTGCTAAAAACTCAAAACAGCTAGGCTGCCTCTGAATCGTAGCACGACCGACAAACAGACTGGTAACTAGAGCGTAGTCCATAACCGCCGGCGAAAGAAAGTTCCCGGACCCGGCTGAAACTGGCTGTCATGTGGTACAACGTGCTCTAAGATGTGCTTACATTTGAAATTAAGCCTGTACAACTAAGTACCGCATAGGATTGACCTCTACTGTTCTCTGGTTCCTACGACAAGGTCAAGGTATGGTGCATCGCCCTTAGGTACTGAGAAGAGGATATCGCAAGAACGCCGAAGGGCATTGTTTATGAGATTTCCATTTCTCATTGCCTTGGCCCTAATTTTCTTCAAGTTATCTCTTCATACCGCGATGGCGCGTCACTTTTGGCGCGATCATATAGTTTTCAAGGGGAAAGGGAGAGGAGTCAGTCGTCGCCAGCAGAATATAAGAGGAGACTATAGAAAATTGACTATAAAAGAAAAGGGAATCAAGAATATTACAGAGCCCTGCTGGAGGATCAAGTAAATTTTATCGCGACACGACCAAAACCCTTCAAACTAGGTAGAAACAGTAAAACTACAATAAAATAAAAAATTTCGTCAAAACATTGACTATATTGTTTATGCCATACACTTTTTTGTTTGTTTTTTGTTTTTTTGTTGTTGTTGTTGTTGTTTTTTTTTTTTGTCGTCATGTTGGTGTAATTCCCCCCATTATTTATGCATGTTGCACAACGACTCTAAAACTCAGCGGTGGCACTTCTTGTTTCCTCCCAGCCGCGTTTGGCTGTAATCACTTTAGATGACATGCATTCTTTGGGCCATAAATAAAGAGTTCAAACAATTCTAATGAAGTCTATCGGCATGGTTTTGAAAGTTTACACTACTTTCTAGTGGTGCACTAAGGGAATATTCTTCTTGTAATTTCTCAGTATACATACTCACTTATAGGCTATTAAGCATAGAGAGGAAATAGAAGATATTCTTGTAATATTTGCGATAATCCATTCGCAAGTGTTAGAGAAATTATGGAAATTAGTTATTTTTCTCTGAACTGGATCTTAATATTTAGTTCTTATTAACCGAGCGGGAGGTCTGTATGGGAGAATCTTGACCGAGATCGCCAGTAGAGACCTAACGCAGTAAGGTCTGTACCAGCGACCGAGGTCAAGATTCTCCCATACAGACCGACCTAGCTCGGTTAATAAGATGTTTATTGTATGGCTGTGTCTTATATGCCAATTTTTTATATTCTTTGTACCTTTTCTTTCTAGACCGGTCTAGATGCCGGTAGTTCCCAGTCCTTGTGAGACACAGCCATATAATAATGCTTATTAAAGGTCAAAAGAGTTACTGTATATACTTGCCACTGAAGTTTAATTTAAACGTTTGGGTAGGTGTCGCTGCAAAGTCGGAAATATTTCATTGAAATGTCGGCCGACAGGTTACGAATTCACTAAAAAATTCCTAGTTGGCCTGCCGCTCACGTTGCGGCCTTTGAGCATTTGAGTAATTTCTTTTCAAGAAATCGTAAACAGACTTACACGTACACTTGACGTCCAAATAAAGCTTTTTGCAGCCACTTTACATAATAGACCGGTTCACGCTCTTGAGTGCATGCTGGGTAATTAGGGCAAGCAAATCCAAAATGGCGGACACGCTCGGCTACACTCTTTTGCTTGATCTGAATACTTAATGAATATCGGCTTTGTTTCAGAACTGGTCGCAATTTTTAGTATTGACAGTTCAAGATAAAAGTCACAGCTACATTTTGAGCTCTGTATTTTCGATTTTAATGCGTCAAAAAATAAGATATATAATGGTTAACTACCGATGTTGTGTTGGAGGTTGTAACAACGACTCAAGATATCCAAAAAAGATAGTGAAACGGTCACATGTCGAAAATCTTCGCTGGCATTTTATTCCGAAGGATCCAAAGAAAAGAGCCCAATGGATTGCCAGCATATCCAAAGGACTTGTTGGATTCGAACCCGGCAACTACAAGACTGTTTGTTCGAATCACTTTCAATATGGAAAGCCAACGTACTCCTCACCAACTCCAACTTTGTATATGGTGCCAAGTGACTCTAACAAACCTTCACCCAAGAAAAGAAAGCTTGTGGCAAGACACGAAGTTGTCTCTACTGCTGAGGCATCCAATAACTCAAGCTTCAAAGAAGAAGGAACTCAATGCTTGATAATAAATCCGCTAACATACGGAAGTATGAAGTTTGCTGATTTAACAACAGAGCAAGATGTCCAGCGTTTCACTGGATTCCCTAACGTAGAAACATTTCAATTGATGTTTAATACACTCTTTGAAAAAGCCATGTGTATGCACTACTGGAAAGGAGACAAAGAAAGTGCTTTGAAGGACACCACCAAGCCCAGGTCAAATAATGTACAGAGAGCTCTAACCTTGGAGCAAGAGTTTTTGCTAACCATGATGCGAATCAAGCTAGGACTCTTTGTATTTGATCTGGCTTTAAGGTTCAAAGTTTCCGAGGCGACTGTCAGCTCTGTCTTTACCACTTGGGTTAAGCTGATGTCTAAAGAATTAAAGTGGATGATTTCCTGGCCAGATAGGTATTTAATTCAAAGAAATATGCCTGATATGTTTCGACGATATTACAGAAAGTGTAGAGTCATCATTGACTGCACAGAACTATTCTCTGAAACCCCATCAAGCTTAGAGAATGCGGCAATGTGTTGGTCAAATTACAAACAACACTACACGTTAAAGTTTTTGATAGGGATAACACCAAATGGCCACATATCATTTGTCTCTGAGACCTTCAGTGGGAGGTCATCTGATGTTTTTATTGTAGAAAACAGTGGTTTCTTAAACTATCTTCAGCCACATGACCAAGTTATGGCAGACAGGGGATTCAAGATTCATGACCTGTTAGCATACTACCAATGTTCTCTAACAATTCCACCCTCCAAGCATTCCAATCTCCAGATGTCAGGTGCTGATGTTAGGAACACATCACTTATTGCTAATGTACGGATTTATGTCGAGCAGGCTATCAAGCGAATTAAAGACTTTGCTATGTTAAAGCAAGAAATTCCCATTAGCATTCTTTCCCATTTGGATGACATAATCATCATTTGTGCAGCAATATGTAATATGAAAAAGCCTTTGAGTACATAGATTTCATTTCATCAATTATGTTTGCATTTTGTACCAGTCCAAAATGTTCCCATTCAATTTTCTCACAGGTTATAAGCTATGGTAGTCAAGTTTATTTACACATCTTCTAGAATACAATTCCTTTATGGAATTACACAAACATGTTTGTATATAGCTACAACAATGTTCAAACAATAACTTTGAAACTTTAGTAATACTAAATACTATAATGTTTTGGTTTCATCCGCACTATTTTGTACTATTTAGTAGTTTGTTGAGGTCATATTGCTTCCACTCTATAATTTTAATCATTATCTATTGCTTGTTCATTGCAAAATCTGCAAATGAATGTTGATTCTTGTTCAAAATTTGAGCAGGCCCAGTGAAACCATAGCATACAACATTCACACTGAACACTGTTTTCATCATCACATTCAATTTCATCTGGCTCAAGACAGGGTTTTTCACAGACAGCACAATAATAAATAGGCCTAGTACCTAGCAACACCCTAGCAACATAAGTCTTGAAAAAAATTGTTAGATTTGGTATGATATCTTGCCACAGTTTTAAATCAAACTCAATAATTTCAATATGAGCACCACTAAGTGGAGTCCAAACAACAAAAAAGGTTTTAGGACATCCTGTTAGGGCCATTTGTCCTTGTATCTGGTAATAATAACTGTGGGTTCTCTTGAGCATGATATTCCCATTCACTAATTCTAGATAAGTTGTATTGTTCCAATGCTCATCAAATTTCATGTCTGCAAGTGAGTATGGACATTTATACTCAATACAAGAATGACCACAGCAATCGCAGTGAAAAATACCATCTGGGGTAGCTCCCACAAAAGGGTAAGTTTTAGATATAAACAAGCCACAAGTCTGAAGCTTTGCATTTTTGTGTTTTTTGGATTCTTGTGCAAAGAATGATGCAGCAGCATCTCTCTCATGTTCTCTTCCCCATTTAATGGCAGGTATCATTGACAGATCGGTACAATCTAAAATTCGCTCAAGAAGAGGTGTTACTTTGCAATTTGGCTTTCTTTTTCTAAGAATTGTTTTTGTCTTTGTGTATACTTCATGAAAATGAGATGCAGTTATTCTACCTTTTCTTTGCTCTTTCCATATACTGGAGTTAGCCTGATCCCTTGTGGCCTTTTCTAATTCTTTAATGCTACTGTCATTGAAAGATAATTGTTCCAGAAATTGTCTCACTAATTCATCAGCATCTACACCATTGTTTTTAGAGGATATATCATCAGCTATAATTTGTAGTGATGGGGGAACATCATCAGAAGTTGGTGGTGCATATGAAATATGGATGACAGCATCAGGATTTATGTTTCGAAGAGAAGCTAGAAACTTTTGCTTGCTTTCTTCGGTAACAACCCTCAAGGATTCTGGCCGAGGATCAAAGTTCTGTTTTTCCTTGCTATTAATAGCATAACTTGGGTTTTCTTTGACTACCTTGTGGCTTTGGAACACCATGTCCTTTAATTTCATGGGTTGGATGTCTTTCTTGCTAGTATTATTCCACACACATGCCTTATCTGTGCAGGAAGGATCTGTGAAACCTTTCTGGTTGGCAAACTCAACTTTATATAAAAGGGCTATGACATGATTACAGCACTGACTGTATCCAGCTGTACAGCTACAATATGCCCCAAGAATTTCACCGGGAGATTTACAAATTATCCACACTTTATGAGGTTCTTCGCGAATTCTTTGAGATGGAGTGACAGATGCAAACAACAGAACTTTGTCTTGTCCATGAATTGTTTTTGAGTATACAGTGTGCACAAAACCACTTTTAAAGTATGAATACGCTTTTCTGATTTTATATTGACCAATATAGTCAGTGTCGAAAGCTTTTTTTCCAAGTATAAACGAGAATATTTGACCAATGTTTGTATGCGGCCACTTTGTTACACAGTCCTCCCAATCGACCATGGATAACGGATCCTTTATACCGCATGTGCGTAGTAGTTCTACATGTTCATTTTGTAGTGACTTGGCTTGGCTTTCGGCCGAATCTCGAATAGGCGTTTTATGTTCAAAAGCTACCAAAGCACGAGCAGCAAGATCCGAGTGTGTCCCTCCAGAGGGCAAACCTCGCTGTTTAAGATAAAACTGCAATTCCCCACATGAAAGTTCCAAAAAATCTTCGAGGTGCGTGGCCATGATCGTGTTGTTGGGATATTGAACTGTCAACGACTTTTGAGCGAGATGGCAATAACATAAAGAGCTCAAAATGTAGCTGTGACTTCTATATTGAACTATAAGTATTCAGATCGAGCAAAAGAGTGTTGTTCGTATCCGCCATTTTGGATTTGCTTGCCCTAATTACCCAGCATGCACTCAAGAGCGTGAACCGGTCTATTATGTTATACAAGCAAGTCCTTCAATTAATTGTCATTCAATTGAGCAATCAAGTGTGTCGTCGAAAACAAAGAAGACATCGCAGTTTTATTTACATGTTACGTGCTCTCAGTCGTGGTGGGAGCCGAGCTGCGTGGAATACGAGCATCCTCAGTCCTACATGATCATTTTGGGGAATTGTTAATCCTACAAGATTTGATTAATTCGTCAGTGGAAATCACATGAGTAAATTTTCCATGAAAGTAGGTAACTGATGTGTTTTATCACAGAAGCGTACTTAAAGCAGTATTAATTTAAACAACAGTGTGTACCAAACTGCCTGAGGTCAGTTGAGGGAACAGAATCACAAAACTCACTATTACACTTGATTCAGACGGCAATGTTCTATGACAGTAATGAGATAAACTCTCCAACGTTGTTTATCGCTCCATGCCGCCCCGAAAACACCCCAGTTTCCTCACCAATTAAGGAAAAGTTATTGAAGCTTGAGTCTGGCACGTTCACAATAATTATAATTTTTTCCTAGAAGCTGTTCAGTAATGAGTTTCCCTCCCTCGCAACCACAAAAGCATCCTTCGAGGACTTCATCTAGAGAGTCAAGTCCAACGAGTAGCCCAAGATTAGGTAAAAGAAACAGCTTGAGGGGTACCTCATCTCAAATACCAGTGAGAAAGGATCCTGGAACACTGGCGAACAAAGCCAAGCCGGCACCGTTACTTAGAACCAGATCGCGTGATTTTATGGACGCCGTAAAGAAATTCGAAGGAGGAAAGCTTCCCGAGAAACTCATGAAGACTGTCGACGAGGAAAGAAAAGCCGTCGGTGATCATTTGGCACAATGCGAATACGATTTGAGGGAAATTAGAGAGTTTGTGGCTCATACACAGGATGACTTTCAAAAGATCCGCGCTCAGACAAGAACATTAAAGAATGGGGTAAATGAGCTCCGTGATTTAAATAAAATGGCGTTAAGGCGGAGTTGACTTGGAAATCGACGAGTTAAACGTTAATACCGTGTTCAAATCGATGAGTTAAACGTTAGATACCGTGTTAGAAATCAACCATGAATTTCTGAGTGAAAAGGGGCAGATTGGAGTTGTGTTAGGCAAACAGACCTCTAAGTATTTATGGAAATGATATGGCCGGTTTATGCATGCGAACCTTGTTTACTTAAAATAGAATTAATGTTTTCAAAAAGGAAGAGAAATTTGCCATGATTTGTGACCTAACTAATGAAATGCTTTTGAAAATTAAGATTGATATAGTCATCAGACAGTTGCAAGTTACGCCAGAGGTCAACTTAATCCAATTTTTACAATAAGTCGACTCAGAGGAACATTTCGAATTTTCTTTTTACTTGTTAACTTCAGAGAGAAGGGTTTCTGCATGTGCCGTAATTTGCTCACTGGTTCATATATTCGCAATGGTGTTAAGGAATTGCTGATATATACGGTCAAGATTTCTCACAAGGTTGAAATTATACCTTTATCATACTTTAGGCTATGTTTCATTTTTGAATTGTTAAAGAGCCACAAAAAAGATTTCCAAAAGGTAACTATAGAAGTAAGGGAACCTGGAATGTTTTAAAGCAAAGAAAGCACAGCTAGTTAATGTCAAGTTAAACATTGTTTTATTTCTTACTTCTTACGACAGTACATTTTTTTCAAGCATGTCATTTCAATTGTAGACAACTTTATTGATTTCTTTAATCCCTGGAAGCAATGGCGAGTTACACACTGAAAGATATGGGAAGGAGAATGTTCATAAATAACAAGCAGAATAAGTAAACAATTTGTAGTTTCTTGTTGTTTTACTTGTCTTTATGGAGTTTGGGAGTTTAAAACTTAAACAACCATTGGTTCTGGCCAAAGGACCTGTTGACCTTGTTAGACGCGAGTTATGATTTTTGATATTTTCAAATAGACAAAACGGATTTTGTTTTTCAAAGAAAGTGCAACACATCTTGTTCAGATTATAGATACGTGGAGAGACGATTTATCATATATTATGTACAGACCAAGAGAAAAGTATCTTTTATATTATTCAAAACTGCACTTCACCTTTGAGAGAATTCAGATTACTCCTCGCATCGATCAGTGGGTTCTGAAAACAGATAAGTTTGTTATATTTTGCCCGTTTCGTATAACTTTTTGAGATTGTATAATTATATTACAGAGTGGATTAATAAAATTTTCAGAATTATGAAAATATAGTCTAAAGGTCATGTAAAGTGATAACGCTTTAAATTTTTTTTATAGATCTAATGAAATGAAAGAATATGGAGGGGGCGGGGTGTATATATTGTAGTTCAGTTTTATTCTTGGTTCAAATTTTATTTTCCTTTGTTTCAAACTCATTATCATACATTAACATGACCGAGAACAAAGGAAAATAAAATTTGAACCAAGGATAAAATCGAACTACAACATATACCTGCCAAGATGTTGCAGTTATGACCACGAAATTTTTTCGTACAATTACAGTGATAACTTCCCAGAAGGTTGACACAGGTTGCTCCGTTCTTGCATGGATTATTTTTGCACTCGTAAATTATATATGTTAATAATGCAGAAAAGGGTAATTGTTTAATTAATTGAGCCACCTGTTTCGCAGTCATGGCCAGAAATCCGTGACAGCATGGCCGCCACGCACGCGCATCGATGTCAAACTCGGTCTTAGGTTACAAACGAGTCGCAAAATCACTACAAGGAAAACAGTGCGCTTTCAGCTAACCTTCTTTTAATAACTGCTCCTGTGTTACAACCGCCAGAGGAGACAAGTTCTTCCAGATCGCAAAATAAAGTGGATTATATGTACAACCTTTCGCTGCGTGCTCTGTGTGCATTTGCATGTGTTAAAGCGGTTCCCGAAGCAATTTTTGTTGGACGTAGAAATCCTCGCATTCCGCCATACATTTTCTTAATAACTGTCCGAAGGTAGCATAAATTGTCGAAAATCAACCCACTTCACGGGTTCACAGGAATGTTCTTCCAGATCGAACTGATTTGTTCACATGCTAAACTTCATTTATAGTGCAAAAATAGGAGCCTTTGAAGCCACTAAATCGGTTCCAAACTTGGTGGAAAAACGGCCCAAATACTGCTAAATAGTTCTCAATGTGACGCCATTTTTAAAACCCAAGAAAAATTTCGGGAAAACGCCATGTTTTTAGTCGACCGTCAACCGTAGTTTTTAGCCCCTTCGTCCTCCATCTTGAATCCCAAAATGCTTTACTTGACCTATGTAACCGTGCCTTCAATAAATTGTACAATGGCGTTACACAATCTCCGAAAATTTGCAAGTAAAATGAGCGACGAATTTAGTCAATGTTGCTCGCGTTTTAAGGATGCAATCAAATTCACTCAACCGGAATTAAGATATGAGGCGAGGGAAAAAGAGAAAAGAGTGCTTTTTACTTTGGAAATTCCTTATCCTCTTTTTAGAGAATGGCATAAAACTGTTCAAGAACGAAACGTTCTGTCGCGTGACACTTCAAGATCAAGATTTGGTCAAGATTTGTCAAGCGGATGTGAAGAGATAGAGGCAAATTCTCCTTCTACAAGCGCAGCAGAAAACTCACCCACGGCAAAAAGGTTCAGCTACATAGATTTGGTGGAAAAGTGCACATTCGGGCAATGCTTTGCCTTTAGCGATGATGAAAATATACGAGATGGAATCGATGAAGCTTTGTTAAATATTGCTTATAAAATTTCATTAGATTACAAAAAAACTAAGGGCAGGGCAAGAAAAGAGTTGGATAATCGAGTCCGAAAGTTTCATGTTATGGAGGGTCAAACAAAACCTGTACATGAACTCTATCAAGAAATTGAAAACATACAAAATGAGCTACAAGATTGGAAAAAGGCCTATGAAGATTTAGAGTTGGAGAAGGAAAGAATCTATGAGGAAATGGTGCTGGCAGTGAACCAAAAGGAAAATGAAACCCAAGTTTTGCAGAAAACAAACAAAGAGCTTGAAGATTATATTGCATCATTGGAAAATTCTGTGGGGGTTAGTTCATACCAGGGAAAACCTCTTTCAACTGTGAAAAATAAGTTCAGGACCTTGAAAACTTTTATTTCACGAGCCGAAGCTGCTCTCTGGTTCTGCTCTTCCTTTGGTGTTGAACTAGTTGGGTTAACTGTCAAAGAATCAGACAGTGATGTGGTTCACAACATAACAAGTAAACCAGACTGTCAAAATTTACCCACTCAAGCAGGAGAAAGAAAGTATAGTACCTTGTCCACACATGAAAAAGAGAATGTTGAAAAAATCCTTTTCTTACTGGACAAATTTTGTGTGGGGGATTCATTTTACCACGAAATTTCCATGATCACTGATAGTCTACCAAGGTCCTACTTGGTCAAACAATGCCGTGATCAACTGAACAAAATGTGCAAAATTGAACCTCTAAATGCTAAGTTTGAAGGGGCCAGAGTAACTTCCGCTGAAACAGTGTTTAAAATACATATCTCTGATTTCCTGAAGCAAAACAGTGACTTTGACCCCATCACTGATAAAATCAAAATCAAAATCAATGGTGATGGTGCCAGAATGACAAGAAATTCAAATTTTATTTTACTTTCATTTTCCATTCTGCAAACAGAGGAGTCGGTAATGTCTGCAAAAGGAAACAGAACTCTTGGCATAGTCAATGGAACCGAGAGTTACCACACAATAAAAGAGTCATTCCAGAGTTTATTCAATGAGGTAAATGACTTGACTGCCAAAGGTAAAATGAATGTGGATGGCCAAGAGATTCAAACTGAATTATATCTTGGTGGTGATTATAAATTTATTTTACTGATGCTTGGACTGAAGGGGGCAACATCTAATTATGCTTGTGCCTGGTGTAAAACACACAAAAATGATCGCTGGAGAATCAACAATGACTATACAAGTTATAACACTCCCCCCTTAGCAAGAACACTGAAAGAAATGTTTGAAATGTCTAAAAAATCCAGAGATAATTACTGTTGTGATAAACAACCTATACTAAATATACCACTGGATCGTATAGTGGTAGACGAGCTGCACTTAATGCTGAGAATCACAGATATTTTGATTGGAAATCTAGTGGAGGAGTGCCTTGACTGGGATAAAGATGATGACTTAGACCATAAAAAGGGGGCAGCAACAGGATTACACCTAAAAAGCCTTATTAGGGTAATCAAATCTTGTGGTGTTTCTTTTGATGTGTGGGAACAAAGAAATGCGGATGGGAAAGGTAGCGGGAAACATGACTGGACAAGTCTCCTTGGAAAAGACAAAAAGATCCTTTTAGCTGACGTTCCCAGTAAGTTACATAGCATTCTCCACCCAGAAACAGCATCAACTGTGGTTGCAGTCTGGACAGAGTTTGCAGAAATTTACAAAGTTGTCAATGACTGGAACCCTGAGAAAGACCCCACAGAATTTTTCATGAAAGCCAAAGAGTGGATTTCTCTTTTTGTCAGTCTAAATGGCAAAAGAGAAGGGTATGAGAAAGCCAGAGTTACCCCATACATGCACATTATGGTAGCACACATTCCCAAGTTCTTTGAGCTCCACCACTCAGTCAAAATATTTACAGGGCAAGGAGTTGAAAAGAACAATGATGTAGCACGTGCAATAATTCTGAGAAAGTCCAACAAGTGGGATTCTGCAGGAGATGTTCTGCGACAAGAGCAACGTCAGTGGGAGCTTAAAGAACACGAGCGGGAAGTACGCAATTACATGAAGCGCAAGGACAGCTACTGGGATGTTGAAATTAAAGAAAACCGAAAAAAGGCACAAGTAAATTTAAGTCAAGATCCTCTCCAGCAATCTATTGAAGCTCAAAATGAACATCCCCTCCCTGAGTCCACTACCACTGACACTAGCTGTTCTCATATGACAGTGAAGCAATTGAAAGAAGAATTAAAGAAGAGAAATGCGAGAGGATTCAGCAACAAAACCAAGGCTGAACTAATTAAACAACTGGAGGAAATTTGTCAATGAGAAAATATGGAATATTTAGTATTCTGGGAGCATGAAATGGCTTTAGTTACTCTAAGGGGGGATTCCCTTACACATTCAAAATTATATAAACAAACTCACATGACAAGCAAAGAGTGCAGTGAAAACACATCAACTCAACAAAATTATAATTAACTTTGTAAATAAAAGCAATTTCAAGCAAATTCATACTGTGGATTAAGCCTAGGGTTATTAGATAGGGGCCATGTATATTTTGTACATTCAACTCACTTGTTGGTCATATTCTTATCAGCTTTTGCGTTCAGGTGGAACCCCTTACAGTCCCTAAAGCCATTACAGTTTATTTCAATTTCACTTTCTGTTTATAATATCTATGATTGAATAGTTACAGGTTGGCGACTGAAATCAATTGATAGTTTCTCAATTAACATTCTCTGATCTTCTTGAATTTTCCCATTTATAATAGAATATGTTTTTGGTGATTTTGCTAAAAACAATCTAATTTTAAATGGATATTTAACCCTTACCCCATCCCCATTACAATCAATAACCCTATCCCAGTTTTCTGGTAAATCACATTTTTTAAAATCATCTTTATCTAACAAAGTATACCCCTTCTCCCTTCCCTCCCTTCCTTTACCATAAAACAAAAAACGAAAACAATCATGATCAAAGTCCAAAATAGCATTAGACCTTGATTTACTTCTTAATTTAAAGAGGACTGATAATCTCAGGTTATCAACGTTTCGAGTTAGCCTCTCTTTATCAACAATTGGCTTGTCAGAAGTTCTGTAAGAAAAATAATGAAAATGGAAACATTGTAAGAGGGGTTGTCTATGAACAAGTAATACTCAAAGCAATGCAAAGGCAGAAGAAAAAGAAAAGCAGCGATCACTGCGTGTATTATTGGTGTAAAAAAATTAGTTAAGTATAAACCTTTCTATGAATGAGCTTATACGAGTGCATCTCTCTTGTTAATTCCGTATTTCAGCATGTTCAATTGTAATGGTAATTTAAGTACAGTTTGAAAAAATGATACAACAATAAATACCTAAGATCGGTAGTCAAGTTATCTTCATCTTCCCAACTATTATGAAACGCGCTGTATCCCTTCCATTTCACTAAATATTGAACCTGAAGATTTTAATTATAAAACTTTAGCATGTAAGAAAATTAATGACATACATCGTAGACCAGGGCAAATTGTGAACTCACCGTTCCATGTGATGTCCTCCTCGAGATTAACCTTTCCACGGCAAAATAATCAGAAGAAACATTAGCTTTCCTTTTTCTACTTTTTTTTTCATCCCAAAGAAGGTCCGCAGAAGAAACATTGTGTAATTGAAGAAATAAACCGCGGCTATTTCTGCTCGAATCCCTTACGCCGCTCGCCATAATTTGCTGTATGTAATCTGATGCAAGAACGCATGCGTACTAGGAATTTTTTGGGATACACGAGCCCCCGTTTCAAACCGCTGACTGTCACAGATTTCTGGCCATGTGTTTTTTTGTAACAGTTAATTTGTAATTCCAGCTATAACTTGAAATTTTCATTGTTCCAAAACACATTAAGTCGTTCGCTTTTACCCAAGCAACAAGGGAAATTTTAGATGGAGCTGCTGTTGGTTAGATGTGGAATCATTTTCTTATTTTGCAAATCGGTCAGAAGACAAGACAGTCACTATAAGATTTTGTAAGAATTATATTTTGAAAATGGCATCTTAGATTAGAAAAATCTTATGCCTGACGGCTAATTATCATTATTTCTTTTTTTTTTTTTTTGCCTTTTTACGGCTATCGGTTAAGCCCATTGAGGCCTTCTAATGAAAGGAAGGACTAGAATGTTTTTGGCAAGCGCGGGGTGTCCCGAAATGTATGATATAAATATCTCCCAACGGCTAGCGGTTGTTTAGTCAAAAAGAGAAATTAAAATAAAATAAGAACAAGCAACCAAATATGTCGAAAAGTTCTCTTTTCAACTTCGAAATGCAGTAATTATTTTTGAAAATGCCGGTTCTTGCCACTTCATACCCGTTTCGCAGTTCTTTCCAGTGTGTCCAGATTTACAGTTACAGCAATAGGTTCCTGGGAGGTTGACACAGGCAGCTCCATTTTTGCATGGATTAATTGCGCACTCGTTTACATCAGTTTAATGAGAAGGATATGGAATCAAAAACTGAAGTTTTAAACTTCTCTCTGAAGAGCATCAGATTACTGTGTCTATTGTTTACTATGTGAAAGTAGTTGATTCATGATGTAGTGAATTGTACAACGGCTTAGATCTAAAATGTTATGCATAATTTTGAATGATGTTCTAATCTAACATGAGTTGAGTTTCCGTAAAGGTAGAGATAAGTTCTTTTGAAAAAAACAAATTGTATATTTCTTCCGTTTGCTGATTAGTATTTACAATTGCTTTTTTTAATCGTAATTTGTCCCTAATTCTATAAAAGCTCGAGTTTGTGAGTAAAGGAATTAGGGTTTTGATAAGGTCGAGGTTCCGAAAAAGAAATGATTTATAGAAAGCAAATGATGATTTAACCTGATTCGCAGTTCTTCCCGGTAAATCCAGATTTACAGTCATAGCGATAACTTCCTGGAAGGTTCACACAGGCAGCTCCATTCTTGCAAGGGGTAGTGGTACATTCATTAACATCTTTTGAAAAAAACGAGAAAAAATATGGAGTAAGGATGGTTTTTTTACCCAAGTTTTACTTTGAAAATTACTAGGGAAGATTTATAAAAATGAGTAGCGCGTATGGAATTTGCGTTGAACTGAGCGGCCGGCTCAGTTAATATGATAGACTAAGCAGCGGTTTTGGTCGGTCAATGGCTTTTAGACTCCTTTTAGTAACAGCAAGAGGAAAAGATGGAGAGATTGTGTATAGCTCTTTTAAATGATTCAACCTGTTTCGCAGTCCTTTCCAGAGTATCCAGATTCACAATCACAGCGATCCTTTCCAAGAAAGTTGACACAGGCACTGAGCTCCGTTCTTGCACGGGGTCTTTGCACACTCGTTTATATCTGTTTTAATTAAGAATATAGCAGTCATTCAAAAGAAAAGAGAATGAAAGAACAGAAGATAAACAAAAGAGGACTTATCTATTCTGGAATTAAAAGCTGATGCATTTGACCATTTATCTGTGGCTACCGTCTTTATTACCAAAACCTTCGTTTGGCACGATCTTTTTATGGCACCGCCGCTTGCACTTTCAGTATATGCTGAATATTTTGTTTCCGGTGTAATTTTAAGGAGAGGAGCTACCTGTTTCACAGTTTTTTCCTGTAAATCCAGGTGTACACTCGCAGCGATAGGTTCCGGGTAGGTTAACACAGGCAGCTCCATTTTTGTAAGGAGTTTTTGTACACGTATGATGCACGATCCTCGCAGTAGATAGCGCTATTTAAGCAATAGCGAAAATCAGACCTGAAAAAGATCAGGCCTGTACGGGATTCGAACCACTGACCTCTGCGATACTAGTGCAGCGCTCTACCAATTGAGCTAACAAGCCAACTGGGAGCAGGCCGTTAAGTTGACTCGTAATAAATCCGTGAAAGTGATAAATCAGATACAATGAAATATATGAAGTTCATATATTTTGAACTGCGGTATTAGATACGTATGATGCACGATCCTCGCAGTAGATAGCGCTATTTAAGCAATAGCGAAAATCAGACCTGAAAAAAAATCAGGCCTGTACGGGATTCGAACCACTGACCTCTGCGATACTAGTGCAGCGCTCTACCAATTGAGCTAACAAGCCAACTGGGAGCAGGCCGTTAAGTTGACTCGTAATAAACCCGTGAAAGTGATAAATCAGATACAATGAAATATATGAAGTTCATATATTTTGAACTGCGGTATTAGATACGTATGATGCACGATCTTCGCAGTAGATACGAGGATCGCGTGCATCATACGTATCTAATACCGCAGTTCAAAATATATGAACTTCATATATTTCATTGTATCTGATTTATCACTTTCACGGGTTTATTACGAGTCAACTTAACGGCCTGCTTCCAGTTGGCTTGTTAGCTCAATTGGTAGAGCGCTGCACTAGTATCGCAAAGGTCAGTGGTTCGAATCCCGTACAGGCCTGATTTTTTTTTTCAGGTCTGATTTTCGCTATTGCTTAAATAGCACTATCTACTGCGAGGATCGTGCATCATACGTATCTAATACCGCAGTTCAAAATATATGAACCTCATATATTTCATTGTATCTGAGTTTTTGTACACTCGTTTACATCTGTTTTAAAAATTAAAATTACAATCATTTTGGAGTAAAGAGATTGAAGAATGGACCGTCAACAGCGCCCGTATGTTCTGAGATCAAAAGCTGATACATGGAGCAAACGATTGATTTCTTCGATATACCAACTGCATTAGCTTTAAGAAGTTATCGTGCGATTTTGTGACCGCGCCCAGTTTTAAAAATAAGCTAAACGTCTTTCATGAAAGTTTGCCTTTCTTCTGTTAAGGATTTAAAGTGCGTGTCAGTTGAGTCTTGGAATATGTCATTTTACCTGTTTCGCAGTTTTTCCCAGTAAATCCAGATTTACAGTCACAGCGATAACTTCCTGGGAGGTTAACACGGGTAGCTCTGTTCTTCCATGGGGTAATTGCACATTTATTGACATCTATCAGGAAGAAAAAAAGAAAATACTTTTCTATCTTGATTTCCTTATCTACTGCCTTATAAGTCTGGAACACCACTGTTTGAAGTTGAAAAATATAATGAGTTGTTCAAATGAAAGATTTTTCAGTCTCATTATGAATCCTTTTTTCGTCTCAAGATTTACAGCATCACACCTGTTACACAGTTCTTTCCATTATATCCAGATTTACAGTCGCAACGGTAATTTCCATCGAGATTGATACACTTTGCTGCGTTCTTGCATGGATCATCGTTCTTACATTCCTTTATACCTGTAAAAAAACAATTTTAAGTTGCTTCAAGATATTGTGTTTACTAATCCAAAAAATTAAACCATGGAAATATAATTAAAAAAAAGAAAACAAATATTCAACGTGGTCTTCCTTAAGTTTGCAAAATTGTTTTCCCTAAACACTGCTTCCAATTCTGTGATGGAAGGAATCAGTGAGTAAAGACCCACACTTTTACACCTCATTTTTCGAAAATCATGATTGCGTGTGAGATCTCGCAGATCACATTTTACTGAGCTAATAATAATAATAATAAAGATCTTCATTAAGAATTATTGTGCAAACAGACGTGCAACAATTAACATGAATAGAATGAATAAGGAAAAAGAAAAGGTATCAATTACTATTGAAAAGACATCTATTAATAAAAACTGATTTAAAACGGCTTGTCTGAACCTTAGGCAAAATATAATTATGCGACCTAGTTCTCAACTGCCGTGTTCTCTGGGGAGGTAAGAGATCGCTCAACGCAGTGTTGGTGGAAGAGATCCTTTGCCATAATTTCTTATCTCTATTACAACGGATATCCAAGATACTGTGTTGCTTTAAGCAGTAACCCAGCTTACAACACCTGGCAAAGAGCTTATCAATTCTACTTAAATATTTACTATAAAAAGCACACCCCCAGACCTCAATAGCATATGTAAAAACTGAGAGAATCAAACTTTGTAAAAGTAAGTCCAAATTCTCAATAGGGTAACCATAATATTTACATATTCTCAAAATATACAACCTACTGCTAGCCTTACTAAGTAGATAATCAATATGAGTGTCCCAATTAACTGGCATTTGCTCAAAGGTAACACCCAATAGTTTCAGTTTTTCTTTCCTCCCTATGATCTCGAGTGGTTCAGGAGGCGTCTTGGAAGTCTTTCCTCGTAAAAGAAGTTCCCATGTTTTCGTCAAGTTGACTTTCATGCAATTCTTCTCGGACCATTCAATAAAGGATAGGACTTCCGTTTCGGATTCATCTAAGCCTACATTTGCCTCGATTGGTAAACTAATAGTTATATCATCAGCAAATTTAACTAGAAGATTCTTATTAGTATTAACAGCTTTGATATCGTTAATAAAAATAGAAAAGACCGGCCCCAGGACTGTACCTTGAGGAACACCCCTATTTATAGAAACATATTCAGTACTATGACCATCGACAACAACTCTCTGCTTTCTATGATTTAAAAAACTAATGAGCCAATTGGTCTTTGCTCCCACACGAAGGTCGTATGTGTTGAAGAGTTTGTGTCTGACGGAGTCACGAGGGTTTATTGCTGGTGAAGAAGAAATCAAAATTGTGACCAGGCTATGTATTGCTAGTTAAGATCTTGATCATCATCAATTGTCACAGTGAACAGACAGTGGTTTTTGCAGCTCGTAAACGTAAAACAACATTAAAAGAGTCGCTATAACAGAGACTTGGCTTGGTGGAGACTTCAAGATTTTGAACTGCCGTTTCATGGATATAATGTGTATCGTAAGGATAGATGCAATGGGCGTGGTGGAGGAGTTTTGGTAGCTGTCCGCTGTCATCTTCCCTGTATACATAAAACTGACCTGGAGGTTGAGGTGGAAATGTTGGCTCTTGAGATATGTCCAAATCCTACCACTTGTGTTCTATTTTCAACCTTCTATAGACCACCTGAAGCCGATGAGTCGTTTCTTGTTCACTTTAAGGGGTTCTTGGCAAAATACTCTGAGACTGGTTTATCGAATCTCATTGTAGCTGGTGACTTCAACTTCCCTCATGTTAACTGGTATGCGGGCTGTCCTACATGCTCAGATGTTGGGACTGAGGATTTCTGCAATATCCTTGATGATTATTTTCTACTGCAACTGAATTTGAACCCAACTCATAATTCAACTAATGTGGCTTCTCCTGGGAATATTCTAGATCTGGTTCTAACTAGCAATGAATCTCTTGTTAAAGAGGTATCCGTCCATCCTTATACATTTGATTCTGATCATCATCCTGTGTCCTTTGGTTTAAACAGCGAAGCAAAAAGGCCAAATAATGTACAGAGGAAGGTTTATTGTTATAAAAAAAGTTGATTTTAAGGGTCTGAAAGAGACACTGCGAATCTTAAATTGGGATCTGGTCTTAGCTGACACTTGCATCAACACGTGTTTGGATAAATTTCATGACATTATATCGTCTGCGATTGATCAACATATTTCATTAATTACTGTTAAGAAGCGTTCACGACCGCCATCGATTGATAATGACATCATGAGGTTGATCAGAAAAAAAAAGGAGAGACTGTGGAAACGCATCAAGTCAAGGGAATCAGCTGAACTGTTTGAAAAGTTTAAGGCTCTTAGAAGGGTGACTAAGAAGCGAATTGATGCTGGTTATCGTTCATATCTACACATACCCTGTCTGAGAAACTACAAGAAAACCCCAGGCACTTTTGGTCTTTCCAATCAATGAAATCTTAATCCAAGCGACTACCTGAATCTGTTGTGTAGGGCAATTATTCTTCGTCTGATCTAACCTCTAAGGCTGAGCTATTCAACAGTTATTTTTGTTCCATCTATAAAAAGTCTCAACTTGATGTTAACTTGACCTATCCAGACGTTATAAATCCGAATTTGCTGTCTGATTTGTCTGTCTCAGCACTTGATGTTCAGAAGGCCTTGCCTAATATTAATCTTAACAAAGCACCTGGACCGGACCAACTGCCTCCCCGTATTCTGCGAAGATGTGCAGAGGAACTGTCAACACTCTTGGCGCACTTATTTCATTTATCATTAAGATCTGGTGTAATGCCAAAGCTATGGAAATCGGCCAACATTACTCCTGTGCATAAAGGTGACAAAAAGGAATTCGTGGAAAATTACAGATCCATCTCACTACTACCAATTCCTGCAAAATGTTTAGAGATATTTGTATATGACGCTATATATGATCATATTTTTCCCTATTTAACCGAATGGCAGCATGGCTTTGTCAAGGGTAGGTCGTGTGTGACTCAATTGATCTTGACCTATCATCACTGGGCCAAGGCTCTTGATGGCGGCTGTCAAGTGAATGTTGCCTTTTTGGATTTTTCCAAGGCTTTTGATAGGGTGTCTCACTCAGTCTTGTTAGAGAAGTTATGCAGCTTTGGGGTTTCTGGATCTCTTCTTCGTTGGTGTGAGAGTTACTTCACTGATAGAAGGCAGAGGGTGTTAATTGATGGTGTATCTTCATCCTGGTAGGAGGCTTGCTCTGGGGTCCCTCAGAGGTCCCTGTTGGGACCTCTATTCTTCATTATCTTTATAAATGACCTGCCTAGGGTAGTACTCCCTGGTAACACCATTGCACTGTATGCCGATGACTGCAAAAGCTCAAGAACCATCGACTCTGCTGATGACATCGAAATATATCACCAAGATCTTGAGAACTTTGAAAGATGGAGTACGCTGAACGGTATGGACTTTGATGTAAAGAAGTGCAAAATCGTGAGAATAACTCGGAAGAAACAACCATTCACCTCGACTTTCTTCTTAAACAACACTGAGTTGGAGCAGGTTGAGGAATTCAAGGATCTGGGTGTTATCACTGACCATCACCTAAAGTGGAACTCCCGTGTGAACTGTGTTGTTGCCAAGGCAAATAGGACATTGGGACTAATTAAAAGAATCTGTAAAGGACTAAATGATTTGAAGACTCTAAGGACCCTTTACTGTTCCTTAGTAAGGTCTAACCTTGAATACTGCTCTGAGGTATGGTCCCCATATCCCGTAAGAACATTGATAAGCTTGAGGGAGTCCAGAGACGCGCCACTAAATTTATTTTGAAAACTAAGGATAGCTATGCAGCTCGTCTTGAGAAGTTAAATCTATTATCTTTGGAAGACAGAAGAGTTTTAATTGCCGTTACTTTCTTTTTTAAGGCACTGAAAGGGTTTGTTAACATTGATGTTTCACCTTTCGTGTATTTTTACTCTAGTTTAGATTATTATTCCTTACGACATTATGATCATCTGATGTTAAAGAAAAGATATGCAAGGACTAATTCCCTTAAATATTCCTATTTCCATCGAATAGCAGATTCTTGGAATATGTTGCCTGTTGACATTCGCACTGTAAATTGTACCGGGAATTTTAAATTTAAAGTGAAGAATTTTCTTATAGGTAAATCATAATTAATTTTTTTTTATTCAGTTATAACATAGTATCTCATTCGTACTATATATGTATTGGGTGACCTACTGTTACATGGGGTCTGGGACTCTTTTGCAGATTCTCCTTATGGCATTTTTTTTAATTAATTAACTGTATCATACCTGCATCCGTGTATTTCTGCTATAGACCACTTTCATAAATGGCTGCCGGATTAATATTCTTTTGTTTAAATTTAAACAAGCCCTTCTGGCCTCGTTCTCCAGTACAAAATTCAAAAGAATACATTATCTCAAGCGAGGCCATTAGGGCTAATTTAAATTTAAACAAAAGAATATTAATCCGGCAGCCATTTATGAAAGTGGTCTATTAAATTGCAATAAATAAAATAACTAAATAAATGAAGCGAAACCAGCCTGGGAGAGCGGGATCTCGCCGATCGCATTTCACTGAGCTTTGATCTTTGTTTCCCACAAGACGGTCGTATGTGTTGAAGAGCTTAAGCCTGCCACAGACACAAGGGTTTATTTTTGAGGAGGAAAAAATTTAAACTTGTACTATGTATTGTGTTGATGATTAATTAGATCTAACCTGCGAGCAGAGCCTTTTTAACCCGTCCTCGAATCGAAAAGGGAAAAAGGCTCTTCCGACATCCTGTTGTTGCTCGTTTGAACATGCGCAGCGGTTGCCTAGAAACTGATCCTTTTCCACGCCCCCTTGAACTATTGTGGGCGCAGATTTGGTCAACTGTTTACATGAAAAACAAAGGCGTGCGCACCAAAACCGGTTTGACTGGAGGCTAAACCGGCTTGAGTAGCCCAGAGTTTTGGGCTTTGGACATTTCAAAGCAACTGACAGGATGTCGGCAGAGCCTTTTCCCTTGGAGGGTTAAAAAGAAGAAAAGAAGAAGAAAAGAAGAAAAGGCTCTGCTCGCAGGGAAAGTTAGATCAAACTATTTCGTTTACTCTTTGCGATAATAAAAGTGTGGAAATATAATTTTAAAAAAAAATAGATATTCAAGTAGGTCTTCCTTAAAGTTTGCCAAATTCTCTTTCATTAATGCTGTTTCTAATTCTGTGATGGAACTAATTCGCAATGGTTTATCGCTAAAGATAAATAATTACGTATTACATGATTACTTGTAACAATTTCAAATTACTTTTGGATAAAAGAAACCTTGTCTAGCAATGGAAAATCCGGCAAGAAAATTGACAAAAAATCATTTTAGAATTTTAAAATCATAAAGCTGGATATTTAATTTTTTTATTCTAAATAATATCCTTAACGTTCTAAGAAGGATACGCATGTGAATATGTCTGATTTCATTATATAATGCCGCAATATTTCTTATCCTTGGTGAACAATGCTTGAAGAGCTAGTCAAAAACTACTTTATAAACGGGTGACACATTTTCAAAGGAAAGATAAAAGTCTCTGGAATCGATAAAACAAAATCAAATTGAATTAATAGGGAGGACGTTGTATTATATTCAGTATCCCACCAATTTCACAGTTCTTTCAGGTATATTCAGATTTACAATCGCAGCAATAACTTCCTGTAAGGTTGGCACATGCAGTTCCGTTCTTGCAAGGATTGTTCAAACACTCGTTTACATCTGTCGAGTAAAGTAAAAGCTTTGTCAAGGCTATAATCAAACATTGGTTACTTGCATAAAGTAGACAGGAATATTTTCAGAGGCGGTTTTATAGAAGAATTTAGTCAACGTTTCGAAACGGTGTTAACAGTAATTTTTTAAACCCTAGTTTAGAAGGTGACTGTGTGGTCTGATTGTATGGGTGCGAGTATTCCTGAAAGAAACTGCTGTTAGTAATAATGACTGATGTTGCGACAACCTGAGAAGAGGTCATAATTGGAGCCAGTCGAGAAGTCGTTTGTCAGTCGAGCGATATTTGTGTGGGACTGGATTTATCAGTTTTGCATCCAGGTTGTTTCTCATTTTGACTCATATTGCGTTATTCAGATGTAACTCATTCTGATACGAGAAAATATCCATCCCATCAAGGACCCATACACATTTATGCTTTTCTTAATGAGGCTTTGGAAATCTATCCCAGGAATTTAGTCTTACGGCTCGCCTTTTGATTTGATATTACATTTTGATCTATAATGGTGAAAATATCGTTTTAGCAGTTTTTTCCTTGATATCCAGATTTACATGTACACTCAGTGTAATTCCCTTTTAGGTCGGAGCACACTGCACTGCTAAGACATGGACTTTGAATCCTGCACTCATCTGTAAAGTATTAGAAATGAAAATTTAGTATGGCGTAATTAACTTTTAACCTGCTGTTTACGGACGGCAAAATTGCGAGATTGAGAATTTTTCCTTACCTATATTCATCCTGCAGCATTTGAAAGACTCGATGCAAAACAATTTGTCACAACCTCCTTTCTTAGATTCCGGCCAAATAGTACGCTTGTCTCTTACATTAGCTGAGGCATCTTTTGTCAAACGGACTTTGAAAATTCTCCGTGTAGCAGTCTTCATACCTGTCTGGGAAAGTGTTCGGCTTACAGCATTTACCCATCTCAATATGATGCAGCCAAGCACCGTCATTTCGGAAGAAGCCTCGTACAAAGTAGCCAGCTGGACAGACAGCCCACGTGTTTGTTCTAGTTTGAGGAAAACCAAGTAAAAAAATTGGTTTGAGATATTTTATACTGCAATATTATCAAACAGCCAACATGGTGTAATACATTTTATTGAAGTGGTGCTTGTTAACAAGGTAAAAACTGTACAAAGAATTGAATTATTACGAGTTTTCAAGGGAAGAACGGAAAATCTAACGTGGTTTAAATGATATGAACTAAAGTATTTCTTAGTAAAAGAGGTTCTTTTGATACTTTGAATCTTATCTCAAGGTTAACGCTCAAGTGATCGTAATAGACCTTGCAAAAATAATGTCTGTAAAGTTCAGAAAAGGAATCTTAAGAGGGTAGCCTTTTCTAAATTTGAGTTAAAATATGGTGCACTTACTTGTCAAGAATTTTTCACCAAACGGCATCTCTGCATGTCGATTGGAGGTTCTGGAATGAAGCAGGAGCAGAACAACACTTAGCTTCCTCCAATAAGAAGATCTGATGACTTGAGGCTTTGTTAACATTTCTCCAAAGTCCGGTGATGTATTGCTTAGAGGAGTCGCACTGGACCCAGCCTTTCTTATCAAAACTTACACACCAGTTCGCAAATTTGCAGCCATCAAACATCATACAACATTTGAATTTCTCTATGCATTGCAACTTGTCGCAACCTCCCTTGTAAAAGCCGCTCATATAGTATTGGCTTCGCATTTACTCCAGCCTTTGTTGTCGAATGATTTGCTGGCGTCGTGGTCGTAACAGCGGAGATGGCTGTTAGGCAGGTTACTGGGTTTACAGCAACGACCTTCTTCGATGTTGTAAAGGTTGTGGTCTTTATTGCGGTATAATCCCTGCAGTAAGTATCCTGTCGGACAAACTGCCCATCGATTATTGCTAAAAAAAAGTATTAATAAGACAATAAGTGGATAGGACTGAATTACCAAACAAGTATTCTCTGGATCGAAGAGAAAAGAGGTGAATCTAGAGGCCAAAATATTATGGAAAAGATTTCATTGGTAACATGCAGCAAAGATATCAAATGCCGTACTTTCCTCACATTCACAATTTTTAAATTTTGAAGCACTAACAGTTGTATGCAAGACACGCGAAAATTGTTCCTTTCAAAATATAACAGCATAACGTTGCAAAGATTTAACTTTCTTGAAAGCATTTCTGCGGGGAATAATGATGAAATCTTTATTATTATAGATCAAACTAAACACTTGCAGACATACGTGCAAGTTTACAACGGATCTCTACAAACATTAAACTAAATAAAATTAAAAAGAGACCTATTTATAAAACAGCGCTTAAAACGCTCCGTGCGAACACACAGCAACGTATAATCACGACCACACTGGCGCAAAGGACGTGCTCGTTTGCTCGGAAGGAGATCCGCCAAACAATGCGCGTTTACATGTGTGACTTTCTCCCACAATTGTTTATCCCTAGTTAAAATTACATTGTTGATGGATATGCGATCCTTGGTGTAACCATATTTCCATGCTCGCTTACAGAATTTATCAATCTTAGAGAGGTATTTACAACCATAAGCACATGCCCATACCTCAATTGCGTATGTAAATACAGACATAATCAAGCTACGAAATAAGATCGTAAGTTCTTCTAAAGTGGATCCATAGTACTTACAAATCCTAAGGATATAGAGTCTTGAATCAGCCTTATCCATCATATTGTGAAAATGACTATCCCAGTTGCATGGATTTTCGTGAAAGGTTACTCCTAATAATTTAAGTTCATTCTTTCTTTCAATCATAGGTACAGTTCCCGGAGGGGTTTTTTGGGTCTTTCCTCTCATTACTAACTCCCATGTTTTGGTCAACTTTAGCTTCATACGATTCGTACTTGACCAAAGCTTAATGTTTTTAATTTCACACACTGATGAGTCATCAGGAAAATTTGGCCCAATCGGAATGCTGAGGGTGATGTCATCTGCATACTTAATGAGCAGATTTGTTTCTGGATTCACAGCATTTATGTCATTAACCGTTATGGAGAATAACGCTGGGCCAAGGACAGTCCCCTGTGGAACACCCCTGCCAATTGCAGTGAACTTTGTTGTAACACCATCAACTACGACTCTCTGTTTAGGGTCAATCAAGAAATTAGTTATCCAGTTAATAACATAAGGGTTAATACGACCATATTAGATATGTATTTTAAGAAACCTCACTATTCACCCGCTATGCATGCTCGTTACGTTTTCGGGCAACGGTACTCACTCTTAACATAGCTCGCCTATGAATGCCGCCGTGTGAGACCTCGCAATTTTTCCACGACTGGCACAATGTTTATATGGCACGCCAACGAACTACGCCTAGCTTTATTACAATTGCTCACAAACCTTTCCAAAGTCTTCCACCAGTTTGCATTAAGGCACGTTGATGCCCGATTCTGATTTGGTGCAGGAGCATTGCAGCAGCTTCCCTCCTCCAGAAGATATATTGGATCGCCTGCGCTCTTAGAGTTTCGATAAAAACCTGTCAGGTACTCATTAGTAGATCCACACTTGGACTATCCCGTTTTGTCAAACGAGCCCCACCAGTTTGCTGTACAGCACAGGCACCAAGACACATCTACAAAAAGCAGAATAACCAAAGAAATGAGGTAAATCTTCGTCGTGGTTTCAGAGGTGACTCACCGACGTACCGGGGAAGTGCGACATTAGAACTACGAACGGCTCGAAAAACTGCTTCCCTTTTTATACTCCAAGTAAACTCGTGACAACTCAGAACACACGTTCGCTTTTTAGCCACTGATGTGAGATGTTTTCGTTGAACATTACGTAAACGTATGCAATCTATTCAAGGTAGACAAGGTGCTAGGCTCAGAGTGATTGAAATTTTTTACACGATACTGTGGGTTACGTAACTCTTCGTTCAGGGTGTGGCAAAGAAAGATTACACAATTTTCTTGATAACGTCGAGACGATAATGAGTGTCTTTGTATTTTAACCATGTACAGCATCTTCACAAGTGTATACGCAAAAGCATTTCATCATTGCCAGAAATTTGGGTCAAAATGCCGGACGCGCGTGCGTATTGAGAAGTTAACGGCGGCGAAATCGTGTAAGGAAATGTTTGGGATTTCAACAAAAATCCAAAATACCACAAATACGAGTAAGATTATTCCTTAGCTCCGACTCGAAACATGTTCAGTAGAGATTAAGCTGTACTTCTAACATAAAAATAATTCAAAAGCTGTTTGTCTACTTACTTCCAGCAAAGTCAGCAATGTTCGATATTCGAGGCTAGCCATTACCTCTAGTCTGTTTCAAATATAGCGTAATCCATGGCAAAGGATCGCCGATTTGAGGAGCAACCCTCCAGGGAGTCAACTAGCTCCGACTCGCATTAAATAAAGGGAAGTTCGAAGTAAACAAATCGTCCATAAAAAGAGACATTTCTTGACAATGAGATACTTCCAAAAGAGCTTGAAAATTGCTATTTTTGCTCTGTGGAGTCTGTGATCTGAGACCATCCTTAAGGACGCACCAGAAGGGAAAGCGTTAAAAGAAAAACCCTCCGCGAAACCTTCAAACTGTCGCCATATTTGTTTTTCTAATTCAGCAATGAACAGTTTCACGAGAAATAAACTCAATCCAGACCCCCTCCTATTAAAGTAGAGCTTTGAATAAAAATTTTCTCGCGCGAAAATTAAGAAGCAGATCAGAGAGATCTGTATTAGTACGTTCGTTGAACTGTGTTTTCAACTGGGAGAAAAAGCCCTTTTCAAGTACGATTTGTCTAGATCTTCCCATTATTTAATGCAAGTGGTTTAAGCTACAATTTCCAAAATGTCTGACATCTTAGACGATTACAAAAAAAGCCAGTTTGAGTGGACATTGAAGCTTAGTGCAGAGTGTCCCTTGCATTACATCAGACAGCAAATTGCTATAAGTCGCTCTGCCTTAAAAATACCAAGAGATCAGTTCAAAGTTGTTTTTCTGTTTGCTTTTTTCTCCATAAAGAAGGTCCACAGAACTTAAATCGTTCAATATTTTATACTGAATTTGTCTTCACCGCCATCTTCGTTTTCATCCGATTGCAATCCGCTGACCAATGAATGCGGGAGCAAAATGGCCTCGATTTCTGGCGATGTTCTCATTCATAAATCGTTACCTTTCAAAACATCTTTTCCAGTGTCACTGTTTATATTTTCCTCTCCTTGATTAGCTTTCAAAATACCCAGAAACAGAAACAAAATACCAAAAACTTAATATGCATTATGAATATAAATTAGTAGCTTTATGTTTGAAAGTCGACTGAAAGAGCTTGTAGGACTTGGTTTATTGTAAAATTTGAAGCTTCTGGAGTCCTACACCCAAGTCTACATACATATCAGTTGTCACAAAACGCTAAATTTCTAGGTGGCAAAAGGGTTAATGAGGTCTTAAAAAGGATATGCGTGCATTTCCAGGTATTAAACTCACATTCCTCAAAGAATAATTTTTTGAGAAAGGTGAGAATGCTTAGTCTTTCCTTATTTAGAAGTGGCATTCTTTTGGCTTGGTACGAAATGTCTTTTTGCAACAATGGCAAGAACAAAAAAGGTTCTCCTCGAGCTGGATGAACTCTCTTTTCATCTGACAATATTTAACCTTTAGCCGTAAAAGCCATGACTCCATTAAGACCCTCTGGAGTGGACTTCATTTTGATTGACTGTTGAGTAATCGTTTGAATTCTTTGAGACACAAATTTTGTGCCAAGGAGACAAAAATTTATTTAAAGAAGTCTTTGGTACAATGCAGTGATGTTTGTCGCTCTGATGCAAAAGGCAACTGGTTGTAGATCCACACACTGGTGTAACTAGTGTAACTGACCTTGTGAAGAGGCTGAGAAAACTTGAATCGCCGTAGCAATCTTCTCTGAAAGTTCATTCATATTATTTTCCGACGCCGAAACATCGTACGTTTTGATAGTCAATTCTAATCATTTTAAAACTCTTCTTGCATAGTGCAACTTCTACAGCCGTTTATTATAAATAATTAAGTTCGAACGAGGCCGGAATTTTTCTTTTTTTTTCTATTGTAATTCCGGGCCCTATTTCAGGTCTAATTTATGCGCACAGTTCCTTTGCTCGCACAAGTTTCGAGTAGATTTGGCCAAATGTTAAAATGACCATGTCTAACAGTGCCTTAAGGTTTTCCTTTAGCTTACCTAGGAAAACTGAAACATGTGTTAATATTCTACAGTAATCTGCATCAATACATGAAGATTTACAGTTAGAAGAGATCGATTTTTTTCATGAAGAGTTTTGTTTAAATATTTGTAGCGTTTTCATCATGTGAATCAAGGTATATGGTATTAAAGCATCACCTCCTGTTTTTAATATTACTAAACTTTTTCCGGAATTGATAGTAATTTCTACTTCAAAACACTGGGATATTGAATAATGAAAATTTTTTACATCCTATCATACGTAAACTGAGTCGAAATACATTAATAAAAAGGAAAACCACCTAGCGAACGAAACTGAGAAAAAGATCTGCGTTTATTTTAAAATTCAGATTTCAAATTCGTGCATGAAATAAATTGCACTTGTGCTTCCTGTCAAACAGATGACTTGAAGTTAATGTCGAAATGAAGAAATTAAAATTCGATATCCTGTCTCAAACAGCGATGAACGCGGAAGAAGGGTGATCGGCAATTTCAAGATGTCAACATCTAGTCACATTCAGAAACAATTAGGAACTCCGACTGGAGTTTGCCATAAGGCTTGTCTTGCAAAGGGGTTTGAGGAAATGAAAACAACTCACTCTAACGGGCGCACATCAAAATAATGCCTTCGACGATTTCGTTCGGACGCGAATATCGTGTTGCTAAAACTTGTCTTGAAGTCTACTTTATTCCTTATCAGTGTGATAAGTTTATGAAGTGGTTTAAATATTCGAAAAAAATTGAGCAAATTTCCTCAACGGCACAAATTTTGGAGGTGTTTACGCTGGCAAAAGATTTCCTTTTTGTCATCCTTATCTCTTATCTTTAATTTCATTGCCAACTCATGTATTTTATGGGAAAGTGATTTTTTAATGTTTTATGTGGAGATAAATTTTTTTCAGCTCTTGCTGTCACTATTTCTGTGCGTCACAGGATTGAAGCAATTCATGAACAATCGAATCACTAATTTAAAGCCACTGACTTTCAGTCATCGGGTACAAGCCATGGGGCCTTCCTATGCTCTGAGCCAGTAGTGATGAAGAATCCATTTAAAAATAGTATCCTGAGGTTTTTTGATATTACAGTTAATTGTACCAGATTTTCATGTGATATCTACTGGCAGAGATAAGAAGTCGTTAAGCTTGGAATGAATCTTTATCTCCATTAAAATATCCTCGCGATCGTATGCTAAATAGGGGGCGAACAAGCACACAACTTCTAAAAGCGGGTCATGCGATGCTTAAAAAAACACAATAGCGTCTACGTTACGTTTGTAGCATTCCATTCAATTCCGTGAATTTCACAAAAAACATTTGCCTTTTGCCGTGCGCAGTCAAAAGGATTGATAACACCGCTCAAATCTCACTGGTCGAAAAGCGTATTTAGACAACACAATGACCAACAAAAACACACAAAGGCACGCTTCCTTTTCCAAGCCAGCTTATGATAACACCAACTGCGCTTTGTTGATGTTTTTCTTTCGCACGACACCACGTGATTTAATTACAATCAAAGCGAACCGTTTACATGCTGTTAAGAGCTGAAGTCTTTTGAAAGTGTCTGTAATATCCAGTCAATCCCATGGGTATATTCGAAGTAACTGTTTTCTAAAATAACGCTACCTTCGCTCCTACTTTGCTCTAAATTGAAAACGATTGTTATTTGAGACCGACCATCATTCTCGAAACTTACTTAAAATATATCGTCAGCCTTTGATTGTAATTTACCATTTTGTAATATTTCTAAGCGTAAATGTTCTGTTTTACTGAGGAGGGATTTGTTTTGTAATCAACGTGCAGTTCATTAATACAACTGAAGTTGAGACAAACCTTAGAATGTATGATAAGTAAGAAAAAGCAAATATCAGTGAAACGTCCCAATATATCTTGCTACTAACAGACTTCTCAAGGACTGCGGCGGATCAAAATCTATGTTAGAAAGTTACTTTTAGAAATTCAAAGAAAGGAATTCATCAAGAGACGGAAAAAAATCTCCATTGTTGGTTACTTGATAAATGACGCAATAAATACCGGATAACATAGAATCTTGGCCCTTTAGAATTTGTTTTGTAAATATGCTTATCTCCCCTTGGTATAAAGAGGTCGTCTTAAATTTCCATGATTCAACCTTACGAGATTTTTCAGGAGTAGTGGTGCGTAGCTCGGGAAAAGGGCTGTGTTCTTCTTGATTGCGTGCTTTCAATAAAATGATGAAATTTTGACTTTCGAGGAAAAGTCATTTGACAGCTCAACACGACAGCACTGGTTTTCAACTAAACTTAAATCTGTTCTATGCTCGTTACGTTTAGTTTCCCCACCCCGAGATAGCATTAGCGTTGTACTTCACCCATCTAGGAGCTTGGTCCCTAAGGTGACGAGAGGTAGGATGTTTTCAAGAAAATCTTACGTGTTTGTTGACTTTAATTTTGTGTTCATTAGCGTCAGTGCTAACATCATTCAAAGTAAACTCCACTCTCATATTGGATCTCTCACTGTGAAAGTGGCCTCTTTCATTCTGCGGAAGATCTCTGCGTTAATTATTCGCTAGTCAAATCATCGCGGCTTAAGCTGTCAAAAAAGTAAATCCCTCACGTCTCAAAGCTCTCCTGTCAATCGCGACATTGTGAACGCGACACACTTGAATATTGTCTTGATGCGCCAGATAACGAATCGATCAAAATTGTGCGCTTCTGCCGAGTCAAATTTCACCGCCGAGTTCAGGTTAATATCACCCATATCGCGTTGAAACAGACACAAGTAACAAACTCACGTCGTTTTCATCGCCAAGAATTAGACAGTGCTCATTTTCTCAGCTGCGTGTACGAGATTAGTGCGGCTTCAAGATTTATTTGATGATAACAGTGGACATCAAACGCCAAAGATGTGATGCGTTCATTCATTTCACATGATGACCTCAGTTAAACCTTCTCCGTTCACCACTAGTGAAACGTGGAAAAATTCTGCGGCTTCTGTTTCTCTGACAGTGAAAGAGATGATTCCTTCCTCAGGGCCTCCCTCTACCAGCCTTGAAGTCCCCGAGCCCTTTCCATCGCTGGTAATTCGTCTGGCGCTATCCATTCTAATTCTAGTGCTAAACATGGCGGGAAACATTCTCGTGTGTGTAGCGGTAAGGAAAACACGCAAGCTGCGAAGTTTCAGGAACTACTATTACGGTCTGTTTTTGATGAGTCTGGCGATTGCCGACATGGCGGTAGGTCTCGTTTGTATGCCCTTTATCTTACTCTACTACGAGACAGGGAAGTATCCGTTTGGCTTTTTCGGATCCACTGCCGTTTGTAAGCTCATCCCAGCTCTGAGCCTGTTATGCCAGGGTGCTTCGATCTTCAGTCTAACAACCCTTACTTTACAACGCTTCATGGGGATTGTCTATCCAATGAAAACTAGATTGACCCTCGGAAGGGTAAAGTTACTTCTAGCTCTGATTTGGCTGTGTGCCTTTATGTCCGCTCTGCCACAAATCATTGTCATGGACGTGAATCACACAGTGCAAGGTGAAGACAACAAATTCAGCTGTGAAGAGTTCTGGGGGAATCCTCCCACCGACATAATCCTAAAGGAAGGGTATACTTTATACCTGTTTGTGGCTGAATATCTCCTACCTCTGATTATCATGGGAATCGCCTACAGCAAAATGGCAACGGTGCTCAATCGAAGGGATGAAGGCTTGGAAGGTAGAAAATCTACCAATAGTAGAACCAAAGCAAACCACAAGAAATTCATTCGACTTCTGATCGTTTTAATCGTGAGTTTTGCGCTGTGCTATCTGCCGAATCATGTGCTGTTTTTCTGGTTAGATTACGGCTCAGGAGCAAACAATCCGTACTTCAGTATTCTCATGAAGTATTCACATTTCTGTATTTGGCTTAACAGCTGTCTAAATCCTTACCTATACGGAGCACTTGACGATTACTTCAGACAGAGTTACAAGAAGGCGCTGCGACAATGCGCACGAATCGAGGGTAAGGCGAGAAAGACTCACCGTCATATCACGCGACAGTTAACCAAAATATATTCCTTTAAGACACCATCTACAGCAGATCCGGATTCGTCAGACGTACCAGAGGAGAGTTAAGGTGAAAAGCAACGCACGGAAAGTTTTATCTTGGAACACTAAGAAAGGACAAATTGCAATTTGTGGGTCGATTTAATATTCTTATCGTTAAGAGCTCTGAGTTTTAGACTCCAATTTCTCTGTGGCTGAAAAATATCAGAGATAAGGAACCTTTTACGAGGATGGCTCATTAGAAGTTGTCAAAAACTGAAAATGATTTGTTAACAAGAAGACCAACTAATAGCCCTTTTGGAAAAGAACTACCCGCGAAAGGAGATTTTAATTTGTGGCTTATAATCATCGCTAAACCGCTTTGTTTTTGTAGTCATTTTGGATAAATAATTAAGCTTTTAAAAATCTTTGTTAGAGGATTGGTTAAACTGTTCAAGGCGGGGTGATTTGTCGCATAGCGATTCCGCGAGTATGTTTGCTAGCTTCAAAGACGTGTTTGAATTTACTTTGACAGAAATTTTGTCTTGTGGCATTCCTGTCATTTCTGCTTTCACTCTGAGTCAAACGCTTTGAAGCGTTCTTTTCTATGATGTATTTGTTCAAGTTAGATTGTAATTCTTTGTACATCCGGTGTCAATTAGTTAACACTTGCTTATGAACTCATTCCATTAATGCTAAGGCACTCTAGAAAAACCCTTACAGGAAATTCGTAACACCTAGAGACAGGCGCCAAGAACAATTTCGTGAGTTTCTAGCGGTGGGAGGTCCATACAGCAAACCACCCCTCGCTTTAAACACTCAGATCGCTTTGCCCAACCGAACCACAAAACACGAGCGTATCAGCCTGATTTCTGTTTGACATTGAAATAATTTGACGGCTCTAATAGTTCAATGATTAGTTAAATCTATGTACTTTACAGGCTTTAGAGCTGTCCACGTCACTTTTGGAACAATTCATTACTTCTAGGTCACGAATGTGATCAATTCTAAGACTCTAGTTAAACAAAGGCAGTTGGATATTTCAGGAGTTTGAGCGATTAATTCTTACTTCATTTCAAAAGGACATAGGCCTGTGTCTGCATCTGAAAAGATTTCGGCAAATTTATCACATTTTAAGATTTTAGATAAAAGACCCTCAAGCAGACTACAATAGGCGTTCGTTGTTAATTGGCTTTGGTTTTAAGACAAAGGTTTGGAGTGCTTTTGACTAGTTTTTATCTGTCATTTAGGTATAGTTAGACAGTTCTCGGTTTTATGAGTGTTAGTCACGGTTTTCTTCGAAGAATAGTGGTTAATTATCTTGAAGACTCCGAACTATTATCCTTTATATGTACATGAAAATAAAAACAAAATTCAAAGGATGTACCAGAGTAAATGGGATGGCCAAACTTAAGAATCTGGAGGCGTTACAGTACATTGTCACAAAGCTTCAACATTTTAATTACGAAATCTCTCGATGACACAAAGTGATATACCTTTGAGTCTAAACGCAATTAATCTTTTGCTTTCACTGATAAAAAAGGGAGTTTTATCCACAGCAGTTTTCAATTAAAATGCTTTAGCATATGTCGTGTTTGTGAAAAGAGGAAACAATAAGCAGGGGTGTAATCTATATCTGTGTAATGATTTGGTTTTGAGGGCTCACCGGGAATATAGTGTGGAATTCCTTACGAAATAAAACTCTGTGTAACCACTGAATAATTACTTGTCAACGCATGTAAATATTAGTAATCGTCAAATCAGCCTTATTGAAACATTTTCAACATTTAATTAAAGGATATGATGTCTTTGAAAGGTGACGAGGGGTTCCATTTGGCTATCGTTTTATTAATTACCTGGGTACCCCTTCGGTGCTGATTCGTTTTCGATCCCTCAATGTGTTCAACTTGTGAATCGACTATGCCGTAAAGCTGATATTTTGTAACTTAGAACGAAGCCATCAGATTTCTAAAATTACAGATGAAATCAGTCCGACCTTTCTCCAAGCAAAATTATTTCGCAAAACCGTCGCAAGAATGTCGTGTTCAAAGCAGCTCCGTTGTTATCTTGAGATCTAAATGATAAGAAAAAAGGAGATGCTTCCATCAACACATCTTAAAGAATGCTGCAAATATTACTGCTGTTAACAAACAAGGAAAAAAATTAGGAAGATGCACAGGCATTGCCGCGCTAAATTCTACAACCTCTGCCCTTACTGAGGAATCACTCTCTACAGACCGACGAGAGATATAGACTGAAATGAATCTCAAGGGCATCCGTTAATTATGATTCCGTTCATTCACGAATTCCATGATTTGTGCCCTTTCCGCGATGGTCTTCTGACTGTTATTTCTATGTAATTACCCGCGAAAGGTTTTGAGAGAGATAACAAAGGTTACTTTTTATGTTGTGTTTAGTTGGCTGCTTTTGGCACTTAAAATTAAGTTACTCGCATATTCCATTCGATATAAGAAATAAA
This sequence comes from Stylophora pistillata, assembly GCF_964205215.1. NCBI lineage: Eukaryota > Metazoa > Cnidaria > Anthozoa > Scleractinia > Pocilloporidae > Stylophora > Stylophora pistillata. The sequence goes on from NC_142522.1 coordinate 20,731,927, forward strand.
ACGAAGATATGATCATATGTCACCCGTTTTGTTCTCAGTTTTATGGAATGAAACCACTTGAAATTAAATACGTTTATTAACTGTCTACAAGCCATTAACTTCTCCTGGGAAGCTAAACCACGGGAGAGGACCAGGAAGAGCGCTTACGCCGTCTAAGCAACGGAAACAATTATCTTCCACATCTATAGCCATCTTAAAAAAGCAGGTTCTCAAATGCATCTTAAAAAGGCGGATTAAAATCAAGCCGGGTGTAAGGTGGCACATTGGTGGTAAATTGCCCGAGGAAAACGCAAGACCTTGGTAAACGTTATCAAGAATGATCGAAACTCATACTTAACCGGCCGTAATTATGACCCTTCTTCCCTAAGGAAACAAAAGAAAAATCTCAGAAATTCAGTTTTCAATCTATTCTTGTGTTGTGTCTCAGTAAAACGTGCCTTTAAACAAACTCTGAAGTCACGATCGCTGTGTCATGTTCAGGGAGCGTAAACAACCATAAATCTCTATTTACCCCAGCACAGGCTAATCTCGAAGATTCTCAGAGACTCAATGACACCCCGATAAACCCAAAACAGCTAAGTAGACAAATGTACATTTTAAAACTGCTTCTAGATTTTGTATTTTATGAACATAAATGTCCCCTTTTGCTATTAGTTAAACCCGGAAACTTGAGCAACGCCCCGATGTGTTATTTGAAGGTGGCCTAGCTTTAAATAAAGGCTGATAGTTTCTAAAGAAACTGTTTGGGGCTGCGTCGGTGGGGGTAACGAAATAATTTGGATATATCAACAAAGTTGAAATGGTAAATTGGCCACCGTAACGATTACAAAAGCTGACGTTTCGAGCGTTAGCCCTTCGTCGGAGCGAAACTTTAAATAGATACGGAAACAAGCCAACAACAACAACACAAAAAAAGAACATAATTAAATTTTATCGATAGAAGTGATCTGCATGCTGTGGGTCCTCTAAAATACAACCGTGGTTTGCAAGAAAATCTGCATGGATGGCACTCCTCCCAACTATGCCCTTTAGCTAGAATTTCAAAAATTCACGTTTCGCCTTTGTCTAAGTCTCATTTTTGTTGCATACCGGATGAATCCTTAAGAACGTTTCCATAATTGAAAACATTTAAGGCCCTCTTAAGAGTTATCTCACTGTCCTCTATATATTTATGACATAATGGCGTGAGCATTTTCTTAGAATGAGAAGCCTGCACCACGGATCTTTTTTTTTTGAGCCGTTGAGCATATCCGTAGATGTTAATGAATTCCTCGCCGAAAAAAAAATCGATCGCAGTCTAGCCACTCTGATCCCCCAAGGGAAACACAAAGCTGAGGAATAATTAGTTAAAAAGACATTACTAATGTGCCACGGCGGTGGGAAAACGAAAACCACCAATCACTCTTTATCGTGTTAAAGAAGAGGAGTTAAAAATTATGATTCTCTAAAAATGTATAATCTTGCAAACTTTCATAAATCATCTTTTCCGGGCTTAAGGACATCCGTGGACGGTGGATAAACTTCAATGCTTATAACAGTTGTTCATGAGACGATTTGAACAGAGGATAAAAACGAAAGAAAACCTATAATCATCTTCCGTAACGTGTTTCATTATAAGCTGGTTTTATCAATGTTACCATTAGCTTTGTAAGCACCATATAGGGTTTCTTAATAATATTCCCAACTGAGTTTTTGGCATGCTTCAGATTTCCATTTTTTTTTTTTTTTTTTTTTTAATCCTTTTGAACAGCTTTTAAAACGATGCAAAGGAACAAGAGTAACAAAAACAGCAGCGTAACATTCATCGTTAAACCCCCATATGAAATTTATATAACGATAAGCTTTTCACTGGAAAAGATTAAAAAGTCATCTTCTCAAGCTATGCACCCAGATAAGATCATGGCTAACTATATGTAATTCTTAAAATGTTACGTAATGAAACGCACTTACCATCCTACTGAAATTGACCCTTTTGAAAACCTAAAGATCCTGGGTCTTAATAAGGATGAATCCCTTTCGGTCTAAGGTTCTGGTGAAAACAACGCGCATGCACAGCTTTGTAAGATCTGTAAAGAAAAAAATATTTGAAAATGTTTTAGAAATTTCAAAGTATCTGTCTGTCTCTTCCCAACTGTTTTTTCCGAATCGATTTAAGTCGCTGTCTAGAAATCCTAAAGTCGTCACCTTTCTGAGGTTTTCTTTCTTTTGCGTTTTTAATGATAATAAAGGTTTTGCACGGCAGCCATGTTGGATTGCAGGAACAATAGATTATTTTACCCATGGGAAAAAATTTACTTTCTTATGCAAAATATTTTCATTGTTCCTGCCATCCAGCATGGCTGCTGTGCAAAACCTCTTAAGGTTTTCCCAGAAACGACGAACGTATATGTATCTTGGAAAGCCAAAACCGTACAAGCTTTCCTTTATCGTGTGTTTGGGTGAAAGATGTTTAAAATCTTTGATGAAAGGGATATTTCCTTCAATAATTTTCTAACCCCTAGTCAAGTCTTCCAAGTTTGTGGGTTTGAAAAAGTTTTGAAGAGTAAGTAAGCAGGTAAATTGCCTCTCCTTTGATTTTCACGGTCCAGCCAAATCGGGTGCAGGTCCACTCGCTATCCTGTCATTTATACAAAGAGGGTCTCAATGAGGTTAACCGATGGCCATAAAACGACCAATAAAGTTAGCCGTTAGGCGTTAAAATACACAAATTTTAACCGATAGTCGTAAAAATAGTTAACCGTAAAAGAAATTTCTGGTGACAACAATGAAATGATATTTAACAACTATTCACCCAAGTGGAGGTGGTTAGTGGTGGATATTTACCGAGCCGTGAAGGTGAATAGTTGTATTAGCATATACTAAAACAGTGAGATAATATACACCACCGTCGTTAATTTGAGTGATTTCTTCGCTTGTCACGGATGCAAACCGGGACGCCATTTTTTCCCGAGTGGCTCCGAGGTAAATAGCAAAGGATAATCGGAGTTTGACAAGCCAATCAGAGCGCGCCTTCAACGCTATCCACTGTTTTAGTATATACTAATAACCGTTAGTCGTAAAAGGGTCAAAATTGTAACTTGGTGGTCAGTTGATAATCAGTTAGTCTTAATCACTTTTAATAATGTCCAACTTTTGCTTTCTATTAAAACTTAGGGCAAGAAGTGGTGTGCTTTGTTTGAAAATCGTGACTATTGTCCAGCTCAGTTTCCTCTTCGAAATCCAAACAAAGCAAATCAAAACAATCAAACTAGAAAAACAGAAAGAAAAGTGCTATCACCTGCTAATGTTGAACTATCTGGCCAATCATCACGTATTGTAGATGCCAAGCATTACAATGCAGTTTGGTGTTTGATAAGAATTGGCAGTCAATTTAGAATGACCTTCATCTCAAATCGCAGTGACTTGAATTGTCATTTAGAAAAAGGAAAGTATTTGGTAATGCCTAAATCCGAAATAAGGAACCTCAAAAATAAAAAATTATTGCAAAGCCTTAGCATTTTAACAAAGCCCCCGTATTTTGTTTGGGCTTTCTACCCCCGGCCTGAAATCGGCTTACGTAGTCACGCAGAAAGGTGGAGTTTTTAAATCCGTCCGGAGAGGAAAGAATTGATGATAAAGGCGGAACTTAACAAGAACTCTAAAGTCACGTTCTTTCGTAGAAATTGTTAAAACGAGTTGCAATTTCTCCTCCTCATAAAGGTTTAATGATAACAATCTTCATCTCGACGAAAGTAGGATTAACCGAATATATAATCGTATTTGTGTGTACTGTCGCGCACTATCTTTCTCTATGCAAGTAGATTTATTTTGTCTCTAAATTACATCTTACTCCCCTTTACTTCATATTTATTTAGTATTACATCCAAGTGCAGGTATCTGACCATATCAAGCTGAAATCCATCTTATTTTTACTGGAAGCAGCGTTACTAAAGTATTGATGTGAAATGTGTTTGTGCCATGATTAAATAAGACGACGAACAATGGTGAAACATTTTTGTGGACACAAATCATTATAAAATTTTTCGTTTGAGAATTAATTTTGGCTTATTCGATACACAACGTGCTTAACTTCGTGGCATTTTATCGGCTTATCTTTTAAAGATAGTTGACAGGAATCGAGCCATTAAAATTAATGTACCCCCATGTACCCCGTGAAGTCTTCAACGTGCGAATTTTCCTCTCTTGCCTTCCCATCAGGTCTCTGTTTTAGTTGTTCCCTTACTATGATTACCATGTCAGTATTAGAAGAGGATGTCCCAGTTTTGACTTAAGACTGATAACTCTAATTCATTCTTTGCCAATTCCTATCATGCTCTTGATCTTCGTTGACGACATCAAAAGTTGCTTTCTGATACGTGACAGTTTTTTTCAGTTCATTGTTAAAAGATAAGATATAATCATTTGTCCTCAATCTACTAAAACATTTCACGAGACCTTAGGGGCACTTAAAATTTGGCAACTCCAAGAGGTATTTCACATCAGTTATGAAGGTATACGCGTTATCTGTCCCAAATGGAATGTAAGGAGTCAAAGCCAGTTATTTTTATTTAACCAGCCTGATGGAGTTTCTAACGAAACCATCAAATTTTGTCTGAATCACGTATGGTTCGCCCCATTGCAAGTTCGCCGCAACTGCAAGTTCGCTTCCTAACGTAAAACAAAATCTTTCGACTCGTTTTCTCAACACAGAAGGTATTCATCTCCTGTTGAAATCATGATCTGTTTTCGGGCCAACATCCAGTTTCAAAGCGAAAACCAGAACAAACTCAAGCACGACTAATGCACGAGTACTGGGGGTTGGATGCAGCCACATGAAAACTGTGCTTGGGTCGTGTCAGAAATGTGATCCTTATTAGGGTGAGGCACACCTCTTTCTATAACAGCCCCATAAATTAGTTTAGGCAGCGAACGAAAAGACGTGTGACCACATAGTCAATTCAAAGCTTAAAATAATTTAAGACTTTACTCATTACGTCTGTGGATGAAGGTAACAAAAGCAAAAGCATTTATAACCTTAAAAACTCTCAAATAATCTTTCGCCACAATTTCAATCACCAAATGTCCATTGGAGAACAAGGACTGATCAGTTACATGTATAATGAATCAATGAATTATCGTCCGCGCCTTTCCAAACACCAAGACACAAGTTTAGAATCGTATCATCGCCAAAAGCCTGCTGAGGTAAGCACCCAGGATTTAAGCTGGTAGTTTCCATGCATCCTTTGATTTGTTGACCATTAATAGACATTTTAGTATAAATGGGTTCTTTGTATTCCAAATGTTCCGTCTCTTTACCTTAAAAAGGATGGTATTCTCGCATTTGGCAACCCCCGAACTCCCCTCAGCGATAATGTTACTTACTAATCTGTTACTCTTTCAGGCTCGTCAATTTCAATAGTTTGTATTTTCCTCCGTGATTGTGAGTAGAGGGGTAACAACTGTCATCTTCAAAGATCAGAACTAGTCAGTGAACGAATCATTTTATAAACCTGCCACAAACACCCATCATTATATACGAGGATAGCCGCGGCGAGCTTGTCTCGGTTTGTAGGGTAATAGTAGTAGAAACTTTCTTATCTGCTCTTCGTGTCGTAAGGTAAAGTCTGTTTACGAGCCAGTGGCCCATCAGGCTGGTGCTTAACTCCGGTTTCTGTAGCATGAAGCGACTAGGAGTATTTCTACTCCACCCTGGAAGGGAAGCTAGTCCATCGCAGGGTTACCCCCCCCAGGATTAAATTTGCCGGTACCCATTTATACACCTGGGTGAAGAGAGGTATTGTGAGAGTAAAGTGTCTTGCCTAAGAACACGACACAATGTCCCGGCCGGGACTCGAACCCGGACCACTAGATCCGGAGTCGAGCGCACCAACCATGAAGCCACCGCGCCTCCACCGTGTCTTAAGGCCGGGACTAAAATGTGCCTATAAAAGAATACCCGCGCCCGCCTTTGTAATGAAATATACCTTGGTATGGCCGATAAAGGTAACCGAAAGTTGAGGATAAACTGTTCTCTTGTTGGCGGTAGAGATAATGCCTTGTGCATCAGAAATCATGTAAATGCAGAGTTGATGGGAAACCGAGGGCTTTTGTCATTCGTGTTTCAAGTTTCCTCTTAAAGACCCTTTTTTTTTTTTTTTTTTCACGTTGATTGAGAGGAGGAACCATTTATGATACGATTTTTTTTCTAGGATTTTTTCTAGGATTTTTTCAACGATTTTTTTTATAGACTCCAAATAAGCTGAGCAATTACATTAATCTGCAAAATTTCATAAATTAGAGCATGAGCTATACAGGTAGAGCAGCTTAGTATGACCAATGGGTCTGATTACTTGAGCTTTTACGTGAACATTTTATGGTACAGGCAGCCCCAAAAATAAAAACGGCTTTCATTTAATTAATCCCAGTTCGAACAATTGAAATAGGCCGACGCAAGTAGTAAGAGAAGAGATGCTAGCAAAAGATGAGCACGTTGTGAGCAATGGGATTGACCCCGGGTACAATTGTCTTACATACATAAAGCATTGATCGGTCGGTCTAACTCACAAACCCTACATTGCTACGCGTTGATTGTAAGAGGAAGTTGGGGTAGAGGTGTATATTTTCCACCAGGGGATGTAAACGTGCTTAGGAACGTTTTCTGGAATATCTCCATTTAGGAGGAAATTTTTAACCAAACTGCCAAACTGCCAGTAGTATGTTGTTAAAGATGGTGTGGGAGAAACTCAATAAAACCACGGACACTTCCTCTTCGCCGTCAAAACATGACATTATGTGATTTTGGGTTGCTCAAGAAGTAGACACGTGTCCGAAACTCCAACATTCTCCGTGTTCTGAAAAGTTGTTGTCGCTATTGTTTTTGGTTTTATCATATTTTTCTTCCGCCAGAAAAACAACAAACTAAATTTCCTGTGCTCTCTATCTTTCTAAGAGTAAAACTACCTCGGCCTCAATGAAACAGGCCACTTCAAGGGAAGGAAACAATTTGCGTGTTTAAGCTTGAAAAAAGTCAAGTGTTTAGTGCTCACAAATACACTGTTGCTCGGCAACAAAATGCTTCTCACCCTTAAATCGATTACTTTTCAAAAGAAGCATCCCTCAAGAACCATCACTCGCTAACAATGGTTTGTTGTTGAACCATGGAACCTCTTTCCGCGAAAATGCCATCGGAGCGGCAATTAGTAAACTAACTTTATTTTGATGATATTTCGAGCCACGTCACGAAATTTCAAAGTCGTTTATACGAAAAGTGTATGAGCAAATACCTCGCTAACAAGCTTTTATAGTTAATCAAGTTCCCTAATTACGCTTTCTATTGGAAAACCTTCTTCAGTGAACTCCATCACAGTCTCATGACAAAAAAAAATGTTAAAATTAGAAACTGATAAAGCTGTTCGTGAACGTTAAGAATAAGTTTGGCACTGCCAAAAGAAATGCATCAATACTTCACAAGCTAATTAGAGCTCTTTGGCGCCTTGAGTACTCAAAATTAATGATGATAAATATTATTTCGCATGGCTGTAAGCTAAGGTCAGACAAGTAATTTTTAAGTGCATTGTATTTCTTGCCAAAACAAGTGAATCGCGACTTTATGATATCGAAGAACATATTCTCCCTACTGACACTCTCATTGCAAATTCCTCTCGAGCGTTTACGGTAGAATGATTCAGTGGAGAAAATCAATTATCTTGTCCAACAACTTTTATTTGATATTCTTCACCTTACAGCGTGTTTCTGTGGATATTTCCCATAATGACAATTTGCAAGCTCGCAATCCTATAATTTAAGATTTTTGGGAACCACTTTCGGAAAAAAATCGCTCAAGACTGCTCTAGATAGTAATTAATGAAATTAGACATTTTATGGCTTCTGAGAAAAATTCATAGATTTAACTTCCAGAATTTTTGCTGCATATTATTACGACGGAAAAGAAAACCTACAGCCAATACATATTTCTGAGTTTCTACAACCCAGTGTGCATAGAATTGCAGAAGCTAGCAGTTAAATGGATATAATACTAGTGCTTTAAGTGATGTATGAAATCTTTCCCTTCGATAACGTTTTGCCAAGCGTAATTCTACACATTGTGACTACATCTGTTCTTTCCAGTCACTTTGTCTTCGTCGGCAAATTCTGCTGCTCAGATATTTACTCGTTTATGTGAAAACCTGATACCAAATATACTTTCTGTAATGAAACCAATCGGGGAATCCTTCTTGTGCATGAGTCTGCAAAATATCGACATGTAACTGATCCTCCAAGTATTCAAATGGTGTTGCATTTCAGCACAGTTCACACCTCATGAGGAAAAGCAGTTTTTTTGGCATTCGTGTCTCCTTGTGCAACATGGCGTCGCATGCGGTTGTAGTTCCTAATATTTTTTATTAAATTCGTAGAATTCTCTACTCTATATATAGTCCATGAGAAACACCAAACCAAGCTACAGTCTGTTACCACTTTGTAGGAATGCTTGCACGAATCAAATTTTTCTCTCCAGTTACCTCAGTCATGTATATGTGCGAGGTTTGGTTAAAGGCAAAGCCGCCGTGACCTTTTGTTTGTAAGTTGTATTTCCGTGAGTAAACGAATATTGCATTCAAGGAAAAGAAAGAGACCTGTGTGTATTCAGTGTGTCGCATCCGATGAATATAACGGAAAACAACAGTAGAAGTCGGGCAATTTCTTCGTCAATATCAATTTTTGATCAATATCAACATGTGTTATAATTATATCCTTGAGCCTTTGTTTTCTGCTTTAGTTTCAAAGGAACTGTGTTACCCTCATTGCCATCCACCCACTATTAAAAAGTTTTGGATTAAAATATTTTCACTTTCTTTCCTCTGGTTAAATTGTATGCTGCCTTACTAAATCTATTTTTTAAATCCCCTTTAATTCATCGTCCATTCTAATATCAAATTATCATCATTGTTATTTGTTATTAGTTGTAATATTAATAATATTATTGTCTGTTATTGTCAGTTGTTTTAGTTTCTCTAAACATTCGACGAATATATTTTCATTTAGATTGTGTGTCAGCTGGTAAGATGTTGTTTATTTTACAGCGACATTACGTGTCTGATCTTTTTTATTTCCGATTTTCCTTTTTATTCTCCCTTTTTTCAATTTAAGATTTATGTAGAAAAAAATGACGATAATTGTTTTATATGTATGTAATGTGAAAAAGGCCTTCAAACAAGAATATGCCGGTATGTAGCATCTGGATTAAATAAAGCTTTACATCATAGTATTACTTATCCTAAGAATGATCTTTATTTAGCAATAATTTCCATAAAATCCTCTACAATAAAAAATATTAACAGCGTAAAAAACGATCCAAAATAACTGATTGAAATTTAGCTGTTCAGCTCCTGCACTGTTTCTTTTCTGGATCAAAAGCATGAACCATGGAACCACCCCACTGAATTGAAAGTATTACTTATCCTTGTTGTTATTATCAATATTATTATCATTATTATTATTATTATAACAGTTTTTACTAATTTTATTTCTATTATTATCACTTTTAATATTTCAATTCGGTGGGGTGGTTCCATGGTTCATGCTTTTGATCCAGAAACGAAACAGTGCAGGAGCTGAACAGCTAAATTTCAATCATCAGACCCTAAACTCAGCCTACAACTTGAATCAAACAATGTTGTAACTAATTTCAGGCATAACACTCTGGGCCGGGTTGTTCAAAGCTGTGTTAAGATAACCCAGGGTTAGTGTGAAATTTGATTTCAGATCTGAAAGCTCTGAAAGAAAATTCAGCTTAATTCCATTTGTCTACAATTTGATGATTGAATGTCCTAAAAAGAACTAGGAAAATTATCCCAAAGTGGCTTTTGATTAGAGAAATTTAGAAACCTGGATTAAAATTTAACCCTGGGTTAGAGCTAATCGGCCTTTGAACAACTGAGCCCTGGGCCCTGGTGACTAACACTCTGGTGAGACATTCTTCACCTATAACCCCTGAGGTGAGCGCTTAATAACTTCTCTTTGCGCTACCATGTACATTTTTCAGCAAACGGGCTATGAGCGTCGTCAATTCAAGCTTCTTAGCAAGCTCTCATTTTGATTGAAAGCCACAATTTCACAACGAAATCACAAAGAAACGTGCTTTAGATGTGAAACTTGGTGTAAGAGATAGAAAGGGAAATTACCAGTCAGATCTTCTAAGCTACAGGTTTAACATTCTAATTTACATTGTCTGATGTAAAGTCGATAAGAAAACTTCTTGGAAGACGAACTTATCAACAAGGCTGAGCTGTTGCAATTGCAAATCAACATACTGCGAATAACATTTGTCTATAGGCGACTTCTCAATTCTCTAAGTTTTCAAAACCCATGCACCCAGTTTTGTTCTGAAACAATTGACTTAAGCACCCTATAATTACCCAATGAGCACAGCTTTGACTTTCCTCTGCGAAAGCGCTTCTTTAAAACTTCTTGGGGTGCAAGAGTGTAATGATAGACCAATGGTTCATTTTCTCTAAATTTGAGCAGAGTTATTATGAGCTGCTATCTGAAAACAGCAACGTATCGACTATGTTGGGCAATGTTACAAAATTTTGAACGCTGCTGTTTCGAAAGTGGACGCAAATAAAAATAACTTAAGATGGAGTTTACTTCACACAAGAATAGGAGACATACGTAGCCCTATGGAAGGTCACTGAAAATTAAAGCTTTGCAAAGGCTGAGGAAGTCATGAAATACCGGTCTGGACATGATCGAAATTGCCCCAAGTAATCAATTCAACCTGAATCTGGACACCAAGACCAAAGAGGGCAAAAACTAGAAAATTTAAGTCTCCTCTGTTCCAGACATCATCATGAAAGGGTAGTTTTTGATATGGATTAATCGCTGTTTGATTTTGCAAAGCGAATATTTTCCATTTCCATGCTGCGCCTGAGTGATAGCCTGAATAGGTGTTGTCGCTTGTACCCTGCTGGACGTTTCCTAGATGATAGGGGTCTTCTAGCCGCCTACCTATTTTGCAAAAATAACTAAAATCAAGCCGTAAGGAATGCTTAATTCCGACAAGTATTCTAAGAGCGTGACTTTGTCATCGAATACAAGATATTGTCAGACGTTTTCTTCAGAGGGAAGAAGAGTTGACGGTGAATTCAACCACATCAGCAACCTGCCCTCTTCTATACCCAATGTAATGGATTTACAAATAACCTGGCTGCAAAGCAAATAGACTATAGAGAGTTTCAACAACCTGTGCTTGCGAAGCAACTGAAGAAGTATGCTATTCACTAAGATAAAATCGGAATAACCGACTTCAAGTAAATATAAATATTAAATAGAAAACAAGGCAAAACAAAATATTCTGTTTTTAATACTGGACTTTTGATTATCAAAGGGAAGCCAAGCTAAGAGGTGCAATCATGCCATTCGCTAAAATGCAATGCGAAGGAAATCTTGAATGCTATATTTATATTGTTGAGAAAACTAAGTAAAGAAACATTCGTAGCCACAAAAAAAAATTCAAAAACACTTCATTGTACTATTTTTGGTGTTAAGAATACGTCATTAGCGCACTTTGCTCGTATTGTTCAGAAAACCTTATTTACAAGAATGTATTACACCTAATACTACAAATCTAGCACGTTGCTCCCTCTGGGTATATATATATATATATAAAATTGTAACAGTTGTACACCGACCAAAGTTCTTCTTGAATAGCAATAGCTGTTGCCAAAAGCAAAGCAAAGAATTCAGAAGCAACTGTGGTACAGAAAATGAATGTGAACCTTGCTGATGTCTTGAACGCGAGAACCAAAACACTTCAAGATCTATTCACCAGCCAAACGTAGATGCAAGCCATAAGAGCTCGATTTTCTACTCTTGGTAAAGAACCGTATTTCATGCTCAGGAATGTTAACGAAAATCCAAGTGGCGCAATTGTGAAAGAACAATTGTCGCATTTTCCGTCATTCCCAGGAGATGCAAGTGATAAGTGCTTAACGACAACAAAAACATAGCAACAATTGCGGTTACAAAACAAAACTAAAATAGCCTGGTTCAAGTGGTTAGCTCATTACTAAAAGACGTAATGTGCCCACAACAACGACAAGCTTACAATCGAGTACAAAGGGAGCGAAACCTATCCCATGATTTAGCCCTTTGGTCTTAAAATAGGCCATCATTTCAAAATCAGAGAGCTGATATAGGAAAAATTGATTTGAGATTTAATCTCTTAAGTGGAACGAAATGAGCAGTCGGTGCGACAACAATTCCTAAAAAGGTAACCTGGTAGCGGATGATTTTTGTATCTGTTACGTAATAATCTTATCAATTTCTTTACCGAATTTTCAATAGTAATTCCCATCCTTTTCTACAAAAGTTCGCATATTTCAACGAAGTATTAAGCAGAATGCCAATTTTGATATTGATAAACAAAAATATAATTCCTTGATCATCCTCTTCCATGCGACCTAAAGGAATCAAGTTATGCCTAGAAAATATTGACACAGTATAACTATCGACTGGCGGAAGAGATTCTAGATCTTCAATATTTCTCTCAGGTTTTCTTAACCGCCGTCTAAAATGTTTTATTTGTCAAACACTCAACATTTGGATTAACTTATCGTGATTTCATGCTGAAATATTGTTTGGGCGTGAAGTTTTACTTGGTATTGGTCTCTACTGTTCAAATGTGAAATCGGTGTGCTATAGATGCAAAAGAGTTAAAAATCGCTTCAAGAAACAGTCGGCTGTGTCTGAGTAAATCATTTCCCCGTCATTTCGAATGTAGGGACAATGAAATTCGTTATGTTTTCTACGAAGTAAACAGTGAAGTCAGCGCTCGTAAATCTTAGAGAGAGGGCGTCTATACCTTTTTTTTCTAGTTCCCATTTCAAAGAGAGGGGTGTTGACTTTTTTGTTTTCTTTTTCACTGTCTTTATTCTACAGCTCAGTCTTTGCATAAATGAAAGGAAAATAGTTAATTACACTTATTTGCAGAAGGGTCGGTATCTAGGAAGTCCAGTTTTTTAGAGAGAAAAATTCCTGAAACGATAAGTATGCGAAACGAAGTGATGATAGGAGATGCCACAAAAACAACAGAATACTAGAAATCATAATGACAAAAATAAGTTTCATTCAAACAAACTAATAATCGTATGAACAATGACACCACAGATATGTCTAAAAATTCTCCTCAAAAATTCAACACAAGAAAGAAATTCTTGCCTAACATTTCAATAAAATAATTGCCAACTAGGAAGAGAAAGCTTAAAATAGTTCGCTAAAAGAGAAATAGCTAGCATCAATCATTTAATATTGATATATTCCTCTTTTTTTTTTTAATGAAAACTCTTCCTTCGTCTTTGTGCTTATCCTTGTTTAATTAGGAAGAAAAGTAGAAAGGAAATCCACTTTATCACTAAAAGCTTTGGTGCAAAATAATTTTCACAGAAACAACGTGGAATTTTCAGAATTGGTAATTGTGCTAAGAGAAAAAAGGAATAGAAAAAAGAAAGTAGGCGAAAATCGTCTGAGCCAAAATTCCATTCATTAAAATGTAAACTTCAATGAAAATGAAATTTTCAAGACCTTCTGATCCTTTCTTTTGTTTTTGTTTTCAACTGCAAATTAATCTATTCATCATAACTTGAAATACAAAATAAAACCATCCATGTTTGCGTGAAGTGTTTCTTGGATCTACTCTAATACCTCCGGGTTGCGGTTTCTTCCAAGCTTTATTTATCTCTCCGGGCTACTTAAAACGACTTCCTCTGTGACGGTCAACCTCGCTGATTATGCCTCTTCATTTATAATTTTGTGTGAAAATACTTGAAGGAAAAACTTATTTAAATAAAAAAAAGTAACGGTGGGTGATAAATGGCCCACCTGTCAGGGAAAGGCCACGGAAAGCTGACTCATCTAGCAGTGCTTTTGTCGTCGAAAAACTGTTTCAAGTAATTATTGGGAATGAGACAGCGTTATTGATATATTTTTTTATAAACAGGAAGAATTAACGTCAGCATTCAAAAGGATCCACGATGTACGATCTTTCTCTAGAGTTTTTGAACAGTAGAAATAATTATATTAAATTATGCTTTTTTTTCACGAAAAAGCAGCTGAGTCTACTTGACAGGTCAAGCGCTAATTTACGTCAAAATTGAGAACAACGACAAAAGCGGAAAGGAAAAATACGTCTCGATCCGCTTAGCTAGCCACGTTAAGTTTTCACGTGTTTGGTATTGCTCTCTCGTTCAAGAGTTTTCATAGTTACAGTAAGGGCTAATAAATAGGCAGCGAAAGCTAGTCACCGAGACCGTATGCAGCATCACCAGTTAGTTCCATAGCAATGAAAGTCTATCCTCATTGTAAATGCAGTGTTTTGTGGCCGGACAAACCTGTCACCATTACTCAGCAAATTACCTTCGTCACTGCACGCTATAGGCAGAACAGACATTGTGCGATTATGATAACGCAGAATTAAAACAAGTATCGTAATGGTTTGGTGAGAACAATGAGGGATAACAATTTCCTGTCTAAAATGTGGCTAGCTCAAGCTAGATTAGGCAGGAAATGGCATATCCGTCAAATTTTTTTCCTAGAAAAAGGCTGCCTTATTGGATGAATGAATTATCTACCTTATTGTGGTATATAATATAGGAAAGATTATAAGAACAAAAAGTTTGCATAGAACAAATTTACTTTCTATGACTTTTATGAGAGTTTTACGAGGGGCGTGAACAAAAGCTACAATGCTTTCGAGCACCTCGCATAAACATAATTTAAATATACTGTAGTTGACGTGTTTCAGTTATCAGTAAGTCGTTAAAATTCTGGTAGCTCGCAATTTTATTCACTAAATTGCTGGAGGCGAATTTCACTCAAACAATTAGGGGGGGCTATCTCTCATCTAAGTGCAAAGCTCGCTCCGCTCGACCTTGTCGACAAAACAAGATAAAAGTTGGCCACAACACGGCCAAATTTCTCAAGAGACTGGTCGTGGCTGAGAGCCAAGAGATTTCTGGAATAATGGAGAACACTTGACGCTTTGAAAGTGAAAACAGCTTTGACATTCGCACGCAAAGTAACAAGTTTCGTGCTCGAAACCTGTAAACAGAGATAATTAGATCAGTTTACGTACAGAAAGAGCTGCAAATTGGCCTAATGCGTTCGGTGGTTATTACGTCAACGAAACGGGATAACAATGATGGAAATTATGTTTTTAATACCCAGGAGGCATCATTCAAAATTAATATAATCCCGAGTCATTTTGAAGTGACGGCAAAGAGTAATGTTTAATACGACGGAAAGAACTGAAATTTCTAGCAGGAAAACAAAGCAGGCTTTCACGTAGATGTATGGCATTGCGTGATGCAAACTCGCTGGGAGGTACACTAAAAGCTCATTCATAATAAAGCCGTAATTGGCCCATTCAGGAAATGCATCTGGTGAACTAATCATATAAGTTTATATTAAAGCCTATCACGCCCACGCTTTTCCAAGTGCCACTCGACGCTATCGCGTCACTAGTGTAGGATAGTTAAAGCACTCCTAATTTTCCCTAACTTTGTACGCAGTAAAAGGCTTACCAAACCGTTTCGTCAATGGTTACTCTCTTGTGTGCGAATAAAGTGACAAACGCGGCTTAAATCTCCTATGAAAATTTGCCTGTTATGTGACTTCTAGCAGTGACTGGCAATGTTGTATGAATTGTGGTGAGGAACCACTCCTTTGATTTCGTTCGCGTGAGCAGCATAAGTAAACAAAAAACAGAGCATGTTTAAATTATTCTCTCCAGCGAGGGCCTACTCTGTGACCGGAAACGAGTTACATGATGAGATTGCATGGACATAAATTTTTCAGTTAGATCGACTATAAAACTTTTCCCAAAAAGCCCCAACATAAAATGGCTTGAAGCCGGTGCTTCAAACGCTGAGTCAATCTTGTTAACGGCCAAAGGCAAATGAGTCCTATAATCAAACAATTAAAACGATGACAATGACCGTGCGTGGAACAACGGCGTACAACATGTTCTTTTCGCCTTCAGACATTGTCGATGTAAACAGTAAAAAAAAATTACTAAACAAGGTGGCTTGTAACAATCTTAGCTCCATGGGAGGTTCTTTATCTTGTCCTGTCGAGGATAACTTAATACTTCCCTCGGCGGGGAGGCTCGCCAACGGCCGCCATATTTAAAAAGGTCTAACAAGGAAACAATTCAGCATTATTAACACGAATGAACTTCAATAGCTCACTATTTGCATGAACAGTATTGCTCGCTGTTGTGTTCTTTTTCCAATCCACAATAAACACTCCACTTTACTATATTTAAGACCGGATATATGTGCGGACATCAACGTGCAGAAATCGTAAGACATATATTGGTAAATTCATCAGCCAAGCTTGAACATATCAGCAAGAGAGAGATGACGGAAATCGAGTCGTAGCGAGTTAAACACTTTATTTATTTATTTGATATTTTTTTATGTAGAGATTGAAGTCTTTCCTGCTGTAAACGGGGTTCAGATATGATTGAGAAGGGAAAACCTAAAAACATTGGAATAGGGTTTGTTAGGCAGTTATAGCACGATAAACAACTCCTGCATCTTGCTCACGGTTGAGCATAACATATTCAAATTATCAGTGAACAGCTTAGAATAATAATTCGAATGTTCGCGTCACAGTAAGGATTATTCGAGTATTACTCACAGCCCTAATCATTTTGAAAACAGCACGTCTATGAAATTCAGGTAAAAGATTTATAGGAAACTGAAAAAAAAAAAAATTTACGACAAAACTACATTGAACATTCAGTTTCTTTCCACCTATATTCAGGCTTCTAATACTCATGGCACCCCTATTAGTTAATGGACAACGAAATTAATACATTTGAGGTGATTCGATCGCTCTGGAAGATAATTGAAAACTAAAATAGCAGGAGCGAGCCAACTGAGGAAAGCCCTCATTCCTCACAACCAAAGCACAAAGGACAATTCCATTCATTTTAACTTATAGGTGCACAGGAAAACCACAGTTGATACTTCAACAGTTCCTAGTGCTTCAAATGTCTTTGAGTATGTATTTTTTTACTTATATTTAGAAAAATGTCCACAAAACATGCACGTAATGCAATCACTTTCCCTGTTACCCAGCCAAGTCTCCAGATACCCTATATTAGATAAAACCGACCAATTTGAAATACTATGTAATTAGTAATCATTTGGTTTATCGTTCACTTAACGCACGCATTCCCAAATACAAAACTGCACTTTCCAAGTTACAGACGTGGTAAATACAAGCATTTTTAGGGCATACAAATCCAAATCTCTTATCTTATCTGACTATGCTGTTTGCTTTTCTCATCGGAGTCTATTAGGCTCGATCTCAACATTACTAAGTACCTCTGCCTTTAGTATTTATTTGACCTACAGACATGAGTCTCGGAAACTGTAGTATCTATATTCGTATTTAAACTATATATAGCTCGAAATGAAAATGTATACAATATCATTCAATATCATACACTTATTCTCTCCGCCAGAAGATTCCGATGCGGGCAAAATATTGTGACTACTGAAGCACGCATCTGAAGGAAAATCCAGAACCAGAGTTTCAGAGCTTGCACTGAGCAACAAAAAAATAAGAAAGACCAGCCTCAATTTATATCATTGTAGAGAAAACGATAAAAAAGATTTAGTTAACCATATTTTTGTAGCTCAGGAGGTACTGAATATCCAAGTTAAAAAGTAGCAGTCGTCTTTAATAAGTTTAAAGTGACTTTCAGGATCCTTGGCTATCAGAGAATCATTATCTGCTCACCTATGTCAACTCATCTCCAAAGATTGGCTGTGGGTCGCGTCAACTAGACGCATCGCCTTTTATATTAGACGAAAGCACACGATACACTTTTAACAAACCTGTCGTATATCAAAATTCCCTCGGGCTGCAATTCCCGGCTGAAGATCTCTACAAAGGCTAACATAGAAGCTCGTAAATCCTTAAATATTTAAGCAGGAAAACGAAATACACATTTGTAAACATACATTTACCGCGTATAACCAAAGGTTGAGACTGACATCATCTGTAATGCCCTCCCATGCAAGTCTTCAACTTACACTTGTTAACCTTCGCGTCCAAGGAAAAAAGACAAATCTACATAACAACAGATTAAAGAATGTCCACAATTTTTAAGCAGAAAGACAGATAACAGTTACAAACATTCAGATGGGCGTTAAATGACAGAACTCTTTAGCTAAGGTGGGAGCCCTGAAGGTTCAAAAATGGGGGTAGGAACGTCTTTGCCAACTCACTATTTTTTTGACAAGCAAAATTTAGAACATTTAATTCTCATGAGCCTAACAGGAGCCGAGTACTTCAACGTCTTCGGTTTGATCTCACAACCTCTCCACCGCCAACACTAATGGAGTTTTAAGAAAAATCGAGAATAAGCACAAAATAGACATAGTTTCAACTAAGCCACAACCCCCCGCCGCAATGAAAATAACTTCAAAATCGCTTAAAGAATTTGCGACGATGCAATCTCAGAAAACCAACGGATATCTAATTTTAAAAGTACAGTTTATCGTTTTTTTTATCTCTTTCCTAAAGATGCGGCCTCTGCCTTTTCGCAAGATATATATTTATGGAAACGCAATTACGTAACTTGTCAAATCCGCCCCTTATTTCATCAAGATGAGAGCACGTTTCGGAGCTAAAAATTGGTGTTTTGAGCGTTGTTATGGAGACAGTGCTTTGAAGCCAAAGTCCGCGAATGTGTATTGCGTTTGGTATCCCTTTTTCGTTAAGGACCGAGACATCTTGTCCATAGGTGTTTCATTGATTGGACGTTGGAACTTTTATTGCGTGAAACTGTCGCCGCAACTTATTGCCCTACTCTTTAACGACCCATTAGAAGAGCCCATTGTCTGTAGTTTGGGAGCACGATCATTTCATTACGATCACGATTTTTGTTGCCAACAGCAAAATTGAAAGTGATCATGCCTCGAGCAAATCATTTCTTAAAGGAGATCACATTTTGGTAGAGTTACAAAGCGTACACTGAATCTCTCTCGCGTTTTATCTGTTTACTCTAGAGTTATCTCTGAACAATGGAAAGGCACGCCAAGGGGCGGGAACAACAAAAAACTTAAAGCTTTATTCGTAATTTAAGAATCTCTCTCAACTTGCCGCAGAAAAAAATCCTATCAGATTGCGCCTGCCCACTTGTTTGTTATTTTTGTAAGTGAATTCCTTTTCCGTTGCCGAAGCTTAATTGCATAGATATGGATGGCTTTTCAAAAAGGTGCGAGTTTGAATGCTTCAAAGTAGTACCTTAAGTCACGTAAACAGAATGAACTTTAAAGGAAGCATGCAATTATTACAAAAAAATACCGGTTCTCCCACCCGCAAAAACGTCAACCGTGCCACCGTTATATTGGTCGACTCTTACCTATTATCATCGTAATCTGAGTGATAATCACCCTCTCGAAACAATTTACCCTTTACTCGTTTACTTCCCATACAAGGCGACCGCAGATTACTTATGCAGAAAAAAACTGCTTGGTGGCTCTCGAAGGAGTTGAAATTTTACCACGGGAATGGTGCTGATATTGGATCTTGTTACGCTTGTCTAAGAGGCAAGACTTGTTTCGGCTCACTTTGTTGCGCGCGCCGATTGCCACCAAGACGTCGGGTTTGACATGCGTCAAAGGGAGTTTGGTTTGACGGAGAGCAATTTAGAAGTCACGGAACTGTTGCCGTGTGTTTGTAATAGGAGTCAAAACAACATCATAGCAACTCACGAAAGCTTCCATAATTTTCTCACGATAATTCAAACAATTCACTCATACAACTAGAATTTCATTTCTTCACTTTGTAGATTATACGGACCTTTAAAGATCAGAGAAGCAAGTGAAATGTAACGAACAAACACGTCAAGCTCATTTACACGAAGAGTGTAACCTAAAATAGAAATTACTGTATATCTGTTCCTGGAGAGTAAACTTTCGAAAATTCAGCTTTGTAAACGCCTACATAATTTCCCAGAAATAAAATTCCTTAAGCGAAATAAAATGAAAGGCGGTAAGGACAAAAAAAAAGCGCAAGGAACTAAATTAATTCACGCTTTTTGTGCTGTGCAACTATTTAATTTCTCCTGGTGAAATTTTAAGGTAGAATGGTGAACATATACATCAAGGGAATTAATTCGCCAGTTCAAACGAGCATGAAAAGAATGAGGGCAGGGAAATTTAAGAACTCGGAGTAAAGACTCAAGCAATCGCTCTTGAAGCATTGGCGAAAACGCTCAATTGGGAACTACTCCTTTCAAACGGCAAAAGCATGCTTTTTAGTGGTTTTCGCTGGCTTTTACTTAGTAAATCGGTAAAACTGATCCAAAGAAGATAGGAGTAATCTAACATCATAAACACAAAGGTAGTCTTGTCCCATATCTTTATTTAACAATGATGAACTGTTATCTAAATACATTTGCGTTCTACGATCGGCTCCTACTGCCTTCCGCTCGTCGGGTTCTCTTAAGAGTTAATAAAACGCTCTCGTGAGCACAAAGTAAAGCAATGAAAAAAACTATAAGTCTATTTACATGGCGATTTTCATCTATCTAAAATTGGATCTAGTACTAAAGAACTTTTACGCCGTTTGCGGAAGCGGCGATGGTGCGAAATGGCCCTAGCGAACAAAATTTTAACACTCCTCGCTTATTTTGATAAAAAATATATTCATTACAATAAATCGTTATAAGCTAATACATTCTCTTATCTTTCAACTTTTCAAATCTCCTTTGTAGATTTGGATGTTCTATGAAACATATGTGTGAAGAAACGCCTTTTTCACAGCTAATTGTGTGAACCTTTTGAAAGGCACTTTTTTCTTTCTTGCTATTTCTTTTTATATTAAAAGTTTTCTTAGAAAGCTTTGTTAAAAAAAAAGGATGCTAGCTATAGTCCAAGATAATTCATTTCCAAAAGATACTTGTCAAGAATGTTTCGATTAGTGAGGAGTTTGTGCATTGAAAAACACACTGAACTCCTGATGGATAAAGAGAAAAGATAAAACGCCCGAGGACAATAACGAGTTCATTACAATTTAAAATCTTTTTGGCTTTAAAACGAGATCTTCGATGACGCTATGAAAAAGCTATGCTCTCAAAGAGACATTCAAATATTTTTAAAAGCCTCCAAACCTTACTTTACTGAGCTTTTCAAAGCCACAAGTTTCTAAATTATTTTCGAGAATTCTTGCAAACCTCAAGAGTTTTTCTTTTCGAAATAAATGGATCACTGAAAGGCAACGCGAACTAAACTTAAGTAAGCACTGAAAGGTTATTACTGAAGTAGTTTATATATTAAATACTTAGGTTTAAATGCTAGCAAATGATGGAAAAATCCCATGAGCACTGCTTTGGAGTTGATACTTAAGAAACTTTTTCCCAATGACATACCAAAAACATTATTTTATATATAGATATATATTTATTTGTGTGTATCGCATAAAGTTGATTCTCTTACTCTTAGTGGCATAAAATTTTATAATTTTTGGTAATATAAAAATTTCAAGATTTCTTCTTTAAAAGAGCAGAAGCCATTTATAGTATTTACTTACGAGTGTATCAGTCCTTCGGTTCAAGGCAAATGGTTTGAAACCGTCTCAGTGTCTCTTGCGAGGAGATTGACCTTTGTAATGGTCACAAAGTTTCATCTGCTACCTTTGAAGCAGCAGTAAAGTTCTCATTAAATTAGAGTTCTCAGCTAGTGAAAATTATCCTATCCCAGCAATTGCCTTGATTTCCCTCATGATTCTGCCGATAGAGTTTTTGCCCATGGGCACTTTATTGAACCAGATATCTCCCTTAGGCTTGTGCTTGGGGGTGAGATAAAACGACGAGATACCAGGTGGACGGTGACGGAGGTACACCTCGAACGCACGCACGGGATCTCGTTCGCTTCCATCGGTGGCCGCTACCCGGGCTTTGCACTTTTTCTTGCTTCTAGGGTTGTCTTTCTCGTCGTCCGCCCTTGGTCTCTTATTCGAACCAGCTTTCATGTGGTCAATAATGATCTTACCGTCTGGGCCGCGAGAGATGCGAAAGTCATCGATGCTTAGGTCATGGTGGGCCATGCGTCCTCTTATTCCATGACTGACTGTGTTAATCCACCACTGAAGGCGCAATAAAGGTCTCGGTGCGTGCACGCCAATGGCTCCCGAGGCCCACATTCTCTCCAACTGCTCCTCGGTAATGCTTTCAACCACGTTTGGGTGGTTTCCTTTCCCTTTGCGCTTGAGCTCATTTCTCTTTGACACCAAGCCATAGTTGACTACATCGAATTCTCGATCGGCCAAATCGAAGTTTTCTACAGCGGGAGGACACTTTCTTTCGAGAAAATATCTCCTCAGACCATTTCTGTACGTTGTCAGCGTCACAGGTTCGTATTCGTTTCCTTCTTTACCAGGCCGCGTGTCGCGAATTTCGAGAAAGAAATCTTTCAACATTTCAAGGGCCATTTGGCGTGTTACAGTGTTCATGTCGATGGACTTGCCGTACTTGTCTTTGTACCACTTCTTGAGGCGACGTACCGACGTTTTGGTCCCTTCTACTGTGTTTTTACAACGGTTAGCATCGTCAACATCTTCAACGTCGTGGGCGTCCGCTCTGTTGGTGCCTTGTGGCTTTTGACGGTCGATAATTTGAGGCCTGTGGCTGCTGGGAACCGGGGGAAAAATTCGGCTGTCGTCTGACTTTGAAAAACCGTGATTATCTTGAATGGATTCTGGCGTATCAAAGGGCGGGAAGCCGGGAAACGGTCGGTAAAACTGCGGGGCTTTTGAATCGTTGCTTACCGGTGTTTGATGAATGTAAGTGTACATCGATTGAGAGGCTGGATCTGGGA
This sequence comes from Stylophora pistillata, assembly GCF_964205215.1. Taxonomy (NCBI): domain Eukaryota; kingdom Metazoa; phylum Cnidaria; class Anthozoa; order Scleractinia; family Pocilloporidae; genus Stylophora; species Stylophora pistillata. The sequence continues at coordinate 20,754,801 of NC_142522.1, forward strand.
AAGAAGGATTTAAGTTGGGGCCGTAAATCGAACGCATGATGTTTGGTTTGTTGGGCTGTAGTGCACTCGATATGCTTGAGATGGCAGAACTTGGATTTAGGTGAAATCGAGGTTCTTGTTCGTTCTTTATATTGAAATCCATAGGACTCGCGAATGGCATGTCCCTTGAATAAGAGTCCGCTTCAGAAGTGACGGGGTCGGAGAAAAAATTGGACGATTGCAGCGGCGGAATCGCGGTGTGTAAAGAACTATGTTGTTGTTGTGTGCATCCAAGCGTCGTAGTCCCCGAGGTAAGATAAGGTTCATTCATTGCGGCCACAGAAATTGGAAGCTCGTTCTCTCCAATGTCGGAGATGTCTTCTATTCCATTGCTCATATCCATGTGGCGACCACCATGATCGTCACTAACGCTCTTGCTGGCATAATCTCCGGCCCTGAAAATGTTCGAAATTGTGCTGGGAAAACGTGCATTAGGAAAGCGAGCATTAAAATTTTCCGGGTTGCGTAGATGAGGCGGAATACTAAAATCTTGACCAAGTTCGAACGGTGGCAAACCAAACGTACTCATGGCACCGTCCATTCTTTTTTACTTTAAACCTGTTTCGAGGTGTTTTACACCTTCATCCTCGAAGCATCTGAATGACAGATTTCGCTTCCGCGCGCGTATTTATACCCCCTACGTAACGATGTGGACAGTCTTTTAGTGGGCCCATTGTTTTCGTGAATTTATGTATTTCCTGTGTTACGTACATTTGGTAGCTCAATTAATACTTAATGACTATCCTCTTGGGAGAAGTCACTTTTAATCTGTAATTTGCTGACTCTTGAAGTCTAAATCTAATTATATTGTGAATTCATTCAAGCGAACTATAAAAAGCAAAGTATTATTCGCTGTTCAAAAATGGGTGGAGCGTTATTATGCCATTGACAATTGGACTCTTCAACGATCGTTATGTAGCCTGCGTCGACCATTTGTGGAACGCAAAAATGAAAACGGGCATTGTTTGGCTTCTAAGACAAGGGCTTACATTCTTATCACGGTTTTTACACCGTTTAGGCTTTACTATGCGTGGGGTTTACAGCTAGCAAAGTGATCTCCGCTCGAGAAAGAAGAGTTTTCCTCGAGACCAAGTTTAGCAAACACTGCCAACAGGTGTCACGAAATTAAAAGAAGAGATAGATAACGTTTGCGTGGCTTCCGAAATTTATCACACGTCAACACACACTTTTATTGTGGCAAATGGAAATGAGATTCTTTTCAACGTTTTCTACTGGTTGGTTTAGGTAATGGAAAAATCGCGCCCCCATAAGCACAAACAAGACAACCTTATTTACATAACGCACTTAGTTTGCGAATGATTAATGACGACAGGTTGACAAGCAAGGTGTCGAAAATGCTCTCTTGAGAAGACATTATCAGCAAAGAGAACAATGGCTCGACTTTAAACTTTTGTGTCCCAACGAAATGGAAACGAATAAATTCTAATTTCTCTCTTTTCCTGTGAACGTGCCTCATGTAAATGTATTTTGCTCCGGGCTCTACTAACTTCATTCATGCTAAATTTCAACATCCGCGCCTTCCAGAGTCTTGGTAAAAAGTTTTCGTTTCTCGACTCGAGTCTTCCAGTGTAATCTTCAGTTATAGTAAAACAAAAGGGAATTTTCGTTAATTTAATCAGCAGTTTACAATAAAAGCGCCCAGCGGATTTTGTATATACAACAAATTAGCCATTGTCAGGTTAAAAGTCGAAGGCGGAGAATGGCTATAAAACCCTTCCACAAGATCAGAAGAGTTTTCGCAGCTTAGCATCAGCTAGAGCTATGCGTAAGCTGCACTGTGGTGACCCCGCAAGGGGAGAATAAACTACAATTTGGACCATCAATTTTGCCGTACGACACTGCAATCCATTTCATTTGTCTTTGCGGTTGTTTTTCAAAAGATGCTCGTGTGAAAGCTGTCAGCAAATCCACTTACACGGATGACTTACGAATCGACTTAACCTGAATGGACACCACGATCTGAGGTAACTAATGAGAGTGTAATTCATCGCTGATTATTTTTGTTCACACGCGCAAATCGCGGTCTAAACACAACGATACATAGCTCTGCGTTGGTAGATTGCTCTTTAGAGCTGAAATATGATAAAAATAGCAAAAGGTTCCACTGTTGATTAATTCGCACTGGATGACGAAAGCAAACGATTAATATAGATTCCTATTCGCTAAGTCATCCAAATGGGGTCGAAATCATTGACCCTGATAAGTGGTTGGCAATTCGGGCTCTGCAAATCACGCACGGCTACAAAAGGAACTCATAGCTTGCATTCTTGAAACGAAAATTCCTAACTATCAAAAATTAGTTCTAGTTGAAGTAAAACTTGAAAATAATCATCTAAAAGGCTTGGCTTATCTCCAGAATTATTGGGGATAATAACTGTTGATTTCATATCCCTGCGAGTGTTTCCAGATCGAAAAGTCCAGAATACACTCTACAAAGTACTTTACTAATATTTACAAAAAGTGGAACACAACTAATAATGGTTTTAGACTTGTGAAAATAATTAAAAATCCTGTTTGCAAAAACTTCACTAGTTATCTGTTTACATGTTACAATACGACCATTTATTTAGTAAGGTGTGTAAAAGATTCCGCTTATACTCAAACTAGATAAGCAAAAGTCTTGCAAGAGATCAAGATTACATAATATACAAAACTCGATAAAAGGAAAAGTAAAGTCGAAAAAAGTTTAGTAACCAATTTCTTATATAAAACAAATAAACAATATACTGATAATGTTCCCAAAAAGCGTTGGCTTTTTCTTGTGGCCGGATGAATGAAGTCTAAAAAAGGACTCGTTTCGAGATGCGGTTTGTAGAAGGGCGGATCGTGAGAATTTTCGATCCACGGAATCCGATGGGAAGATATGTACAAGTGGTCGGATGATAATTTAACGCAGACAATTTCCTGTAGAAATAGATGGCATAAAACCACTCACTAGTTGGACACATTTTATTCTTCTTTTCAGAAATTGAGAAATCTAGTTTATTTTTTTCTCGATGAAGCAGTTTCTTTAATAAGGACCTTGGCTTAACAGAATTTAACAGAAAAACGAAATTGTGGGGTTCGCACAATTCATATCCAGCAACAGCATGGTTTACAAAAAATTCACGCTGAACCAAACGAGCTCATTTTGTAATTTGGCGTCCCCGGTAATATTAAAACAACAAAAGTTACAGCTCAGACTGAGAAACCCTGGGACATTATGCATACGCCACTGAGCTGAGTTGAGGAAATGTGGAGTAACTGCACGTCGGCCAAGAAATATCCTACGCCACCTAAGTCAGCTCCTGAATTTCTCACAATTCGCTGTCAAAACGAGACTATGTACAAGGAAAACCAAAACTATCCATACAGCCTTCGTTTGGCCCTCTGTCTATTTCAAGTAACTCCAGTAAGGCACAATATCAGTATTGTTCCGATCAACGATTGAAACGATATCCTTTAATCGAAGGTTAACTTATGTGTACAATTTTACGCCTTGGGGCGACGGAATTGATTTTCTCGCTGAAACAGAGTCGACTATGATTTCAGGTAAGTTTAATTGATACAACAAATCAAGGATTTCAAGTGATTTCGAGAATCTTCAGTGATAGCCTAGATTTTCATAGATTTTCGACCGTGCACCAGTTGTTGCTGTTCCTTCGTTAGCTGAAAGAATAATGTCCTTTTCCATACTTTTTTCGTCGATAATGCATCGTACGTGTTGTTGACAATCAAACAATTAGAATGAATACATTAGATCGTAATTGCGGTCTTGGCAAACAGTTGAGCGGGAGACAACTTAGCCTAAAGCGCCTCGAAAAAGGTATTCACGAAGTTTCGGTGGTGTCAAAGTTGTTTTTCTTAGGCCGATGCCAGTATTCTTTAAACACGAATCTGATGGAGGTTTAGGAGGAATTTTACTGATACTCTTTTACTATTTGGAAACTCCTCGATCTTAACCCTACTTTCAAACATGATTTCACTAAAGCGACTCGATGAAAATAAGCGTGAGCCCATACTAAAAATTCCATACATCTAAACAGAAGTTAGTTTTTTCACCAGTACCTTTTACAAGCCAAAATTATAATAATGATCAAAAGTTGGAGAACTTTTATTTCTTTTCAAAACTTGACTGTCTGTAGCTTATAAATTCGTGATTTCAACGCTTAGGTCGACATAATTAAGGCTGAGAGCAATCGTCACCAGACCGTAGAAAATTCCTTTGAAACTTCAGACTAGAGATCGAGAAAGCAAGAGAAAATACCACGCAGTCTGAAACATGTAACTTCATACCACGCAATGGTTCTAGAATTCAACTTCTATCAAAATCTTTTTTCTTAAAAGAGAGAGAATTAATAATTAAAATCCTGTAACTTCAACGCTTTCCAGTTTCGTGATTTATGCAGTTCACTAACAATATTTTCTGACTTCGATCCTTTACAAAGAGGTCGTATATCTAAACATTTGTTTCCTAAATAACAGCTTAGAACAAAGAGTAACTTACAAACTAGATTGTAGCCTATGTGCGTGAGTTAAAAATATGCCCTCTTCGTTGAGTTCTCTAAAACAAGCAACACGAAAACAGATTTTACGGGAGGGCATTAAACTACTTTGTCTCTGTAGGACACAGCTTTAAAGTTACAAATGAAGCGAGCATACCCGTAGGACACGGCCGAGCTCGCCACGAGGTTTCTGAAACTCAGCTCTACAGTATCAGAACGCGAAATTGAAATTGAATGGTGTTGGGAAGACTTTTCCTTTTGTTCCACGGTCGTAAAAAGTACTCTATCTTCCTTCACCTGAAATAGTTCAAAGTGTGAAAATATCGTTCATGAACATTTTAGATCGCTTGTTTCCTAACTTGTACTCGTTAAAGTTATATCTTATCTTTTCGTTGGAATGATGATGAATGGTAGAGAGGATGAGTATAAAGAAAGATTTGGACAGTTGACTTGCGATTTAATAGGAATATTCATCAGTGCCAAAAATGAAGATAAATAAAGGTACTGGATAAAATTATTTGTTTTTTGTCTACTTAGTAAAGATGCACAATTTTACTGTTTATTGTCTGGTTTCCAATAAATCAGTGTGGCAAAGCGGTGAACAGAGTAATGTAGTGCTGGTACACAGATGACACGCATCGTAAGAATGGTGAGCAAAACCAGTTCAGTTTGTCAGTGGTCATACATTATTAGCATTCACATTAACGGCTTTACTGCATTCACGAAACTTTCTACTATTTCCATTTTGAATGTGACATCTTCAATAGATTTATCATTACTATTGTGTATGATAATCTGCTCGATTTCCATTACTACCAAAAACCTTCAAATAAGAAAAATCTCCCAATCGTTCTCAGAAAGATACTTATCTTTTAAGTAAATAAATTTCAAAGCTTTGGTGTAACTTGGGATTAGTACACAGAAATAAGCCTGTCTGATTAGTTTTTAAGAAAATTTTTCACGTCTGCGTCTTGCTTCTCCCTTTTTTCTTCTTTCATTACATTTTTTGTGTTTGAATAAGCGAGACAAAGTCCTGCTCATTTTTCAATCTGGATAATTACTTGTCCTGCTGTGTTTTTGTTGCCCCGTTTTTTCGACCTTTTGCTCTCTAATCTTCGGATCCTCAACAGCTAACAAATCATCCTGCCTTTATGTCGCGTATTTAGCTTTTCAAAAGAATAAACGCTCGCAAATTACGGACAAATAAAGAAGCGATAAATTTCATTCATCAAAGTACAACATTTCCTTAGGCAAGACAAAAGAAAGTCATTCCCTCCGCTTCGTTAGATGTAATAGCCATCTGTTGTTTTCACAGAATTCACAACTCTCAAACGAGAAGGAAACGAAAGAGTATTAATAAATCTATAAAGGCAATTCAGTTCTTTCGTATTTAGATTAGCTTTCTACTGCTCCGAAAAAGGAAAAATTAAATAAAAACCGAAACCAATCATGACGAGGAGTAAGAATCGAAGCTGCTAAACTAAAACATAGCCAGTTTCCTCTACATATATCAAAAAATTTAATGACAGCGCAAATTGACTAGTATCCTACGCTAGTTTTTTTTATCACGATGAATGACATTCAACGAGAATGTATTTGCGCCCGTATTGGTATAACCGGTTTGGTTGAAAATTGCTCCTCTAGTTTATGTCTGCCCTACTGATACACAATCAAGTCGTGGTTATTGAACTGAAAGGTTATTAATTAATCCGAAATTGATGATGAATTCTCACAAGCAAAAAGAGAGCGGTGGTATGTATATTTTGTTTATAAAACCTCAGATGAAGACATTAAGAAGACTTTCCGATATCATTTTGAGACGGTTTCCGAAATATTTTGTGGTTATACTAATCAGCGGGGCTTACTAACAGAAAGTAAGAATATTCGACGCACATGCTGCAAAGAGAAAATATGAAATTTTAATGAAATTCGAAACAGGCCAAACAACACCTTCCTGAAAAAATATGTTATTTTCCAAGATTAAACAGCTTCCATATACTTAACATGATATTCCTGACATCCCGCACGTGCTACCAGCATCGTACGTGTAGTAGAAGTTATTCGGGGGAATTCAGTTAATGAATCTTACTAATAAAGGAAACCGCAAATTTATTTTCTACATTATTAAACTTGAATAACCTTATCCTTTTCGTTTTGTGGAAGATACTTCGATAACAACTTGTAATCGCACACAATGTTATTTTGGGTGACGTTTGGCCACTTTATTCAGTGGCAAAGAGTAGCTAATGTACATCTGGATTTTCAAAAGATGAAAATGGCGGTATCCCTTATCTAGATTCTAAACCAGAGGGCAAACAAGGATTTCCTACCTCTCTTCGATCTAAAGTTTTTGAGGTAAAAGAAAGGAACTCAATGCGAACACCACGTCATAAGAAAGCACCTACGGAAAGGGGCGGATCGACAAGCACAGCTAGAATGGAAAAACGGTTTGAAGATTCTCGTATTTTCAAACCAACAGCACGGTTTCTTTCATATTCCTTTTCTCTTCTCAGCGGTACCAAAACCACCAGAATTTCGTGCTTCAGTTTTTCTGATTCTTAAATTGAAAATCTGAAACGTGAGTTTATCAATTTCCAGAAGAGATCAATTTAACGAAAGAACAATTACTTGGGAGCCAAAGGAAATTGCGCTTTAAATTATTTTAAAATTGATAGATACATTGTGGAACAAAAGACAATAAAATAATTATATAACCACATTTAGTAATTTCGTCGAAAAAAGGTGCATCATCTCGTTTCAGCGCGTTGAATACACCGCCACACACAAAGCTCCCAGGAATAATGCTTTTAATGTTATATGACGAATTTTATAAAATCATTTGTTTCCATCATGTGGTTGATGCAAACGATGTAAAGAACACAGTAGCATTTGGATTTAAAGTGTTTTCCTCCTCTATTACTTTCGGTCTCTCTCTTTTTTTTTTCTATTCTTACTTTCCTTTTTAACACCATTTGCGCATAATATCTTGAAAGAGTTGTAAAAAAAAAGGCGATTGGAATCAACAGTTAAAATATTGGTCGAGTTTCGGAGCAACCCTAAATGCGTGAGAACAGTGCTCTCAGCTTAAAAGACACTCCGACGAACAAGCACTCTTAAGGGCGCCATTGTTTTCAAAAACGTCAAACTCCAATCTCATTAATGGTTAATTTTCTTTCTTTCGAGACTGAAATTGGAAATTATTGTCCTTAATTTATCAATTAAAGTGAATCATCGTTTCGAACGGCAGATGTTTCTTATTCATGTTGAATTGTCAAAGATAGGTTCTCTTTCCATACAGTTCCTCATAACACGATATCCGCAAAAGTCATCCCATGACGGGGCTAAGAAGCATTGTCCTATCTCTGATAAAATCGCTTAAAACATTTGGTGTATGAAGTACTCGACTTCTCCGAGTCATAAGATCCAATATCCTACAAGGGTCGCTCTTTGATCTCTTTCCCTCTTTGAAATGCTGCATTTGATTACCAGCAACTAATTTATTTAGAGGAACCACTTCAAACTTTAACCGAAAGATGCTTTGAGGAAATCATTTGTAAAGATAGGAAATTTTAATTGCATTAGTAATATCCGCTTCTTGCTCAAGGGCACCTAGAATGAGCGATTTTCCCTGCACAGCTGATTAAGGTAACCCAGTAACGATAGCATCCAAGCAAGCAAAACACAAGAGATCACCGATACAATATCATCTGAGTGAAAAAAGCCACGCCTTCTAAAAGCAGAGATGCCGTCTCCTTCGACGAGTGACCAAGGGCGGGAGATGAAAAGGGAGGTTTTATCATTCCGCTGAAAAAAGATCACAAACTGATTTGCCTTTGCATTCCTACTATCAATTTCGGCAGTCTTTCTTTCTTCTAAAAATAGATACATACAAGCTTCGTTGGACGGTTTCCACGATGAAACATTCTCTATATTAAATTTATGTATTAATTTGTTTGTGAAAAATTAAAATATACGCTTCTGTCTTTCGTGTGACCTTTCAAAGAGCGACTCAATCGAGATAGAATGAGTTGGAAAGGATAGTTAACAAAACTAGTTAAATATATTGTAGCTTCACTTCTTTGGTAACAGCAAACTAACAATATATTTAGTTGACAATAACAAACGATTTCTTACCAGATGAATGAAGTCTGGATTCAGCATGAGAGAGTCGAGGTCGTTTCGAGGTTAATGACTCTCCACTACAAGATAGAGATATGTTCTGTACCGCGCAGCTGGCAAAGGAAATATAATCACCATAACTATTACAGAAAGTCTTTTTATTTAGTTTTTGGTCATTTCTTACGCATTTTATTTCACAATCTACAGGGATAAATACGGATGGAGTCTACCGAACCCTCCCTAAAAGTAGCCAAGGAGTGCCGAGATCGTATATTTTAATCATTCTGATCCCTAAACAGTCTTACAAACGTCGCACTTTTAGGTTGATCATTACCTGCTCGGTTTTTCATTTCGTCAAGAAATTATGATTGCTGTGGCAGTGATTTTTTTTTTTATCAAATTGAAGAAAAACTTGGACGAATGAGGACGATTTTTGCCTCATCGACTCATTACATCGCATTCTCGTTAGAGAAATATCGCCACTGAAAGCACACATCCTATTACTTTACTAACAGGAGATGAATTGGTGACAGCAAAGCCACCAACTCAGAATGGAAAGAGATTGGGGAAGAACTGAAAATCATGACAAAGCGGAGGTACCGAAAGTGGACTTATGATAGGTCATAAAAGTCATATATGGCAGAATCCTGATCAAGTGGTGAAGGTTTAAGATTCCATTCAATCACCATGTCACGGTGGATTCTTCATCAAAACCCTTTACCCCTAAATTGTGCATGCTTATCCTCGCAAAGGTTTAACACTTAAAGCAAGTTAATAAAGAGGCAACCTCAAAATATTCTGAATCATTTCTGAGACGTGTACAACTTCCTTGAACTCAAAAAACGGATGGGAAAGGACGAACTTACCCAAACTTTGACATACGCTCCTTTCACCCTTTAAGCTCTGGTCAACATTTAATTCTCCCCACTGGTCTCTCTCCGTATCTCAGTCTCGTGACAACTACGGTGAGAATTTCTTTGATTCTCGTGACCTTTACCCATCACATTTCCAACACTGGAAGGAAAATCAATGCAAATAACTCTTGGGAGCTTAAAGGGGGAAACCGAGCAACGTGGTTGAAAAAAAAAGTAGAAAGTTGACAACTTTCAATCCATGGAGATATCAACTTGCGTAGTTTTTTTTCTGCTTGTCTTTACCCTCCTAGTTAACCTACAAATAATGGTTAAGAAATAAATTACGATTATATTTACATGACAACGTTGCTTTCTCTCCTATCTTCCCGATGCTATCCTGAAAAAGAATTTAAAGAAGTGGAAATTTTATTTCGTTTTGAGCGGTCTGCTTTACTGTTCGTCGAAATAAGAGATTTTTCAAAGACTGGTCTTACTACTGAACGTTACGGTTTAATTTCGTTTCACTAATTTACTACAGACTCTCTTTGATGCTGTCAGAAGAAAGGAAGATATCGGAAAGGAAGACTCAAAAGCCTCATGTGCATTCGAGCATCTAGTTCAGTGTATCAAGGAACAAGTGTACGTGGAAAATGATGAAAAAGGGGAAATCACAAAAATATGAAATAGAATTCACGAAAAGAAAGCAAGGTTAAAATGGCACAACTAAAATAACCGCTACAAAGATCGAGACACAGTGGTGTCAAAGCAAGTATTAATTAATTCACTTGTGCTAAAAAGTTCTAAGAGATCCTGCTCTCTTACCGGCAAGAAGTGATGGGAATTGTGAATACTCTCTCGAGGTGCTGGTTTAAAGTAGGGTTAAATCCTTGATTATTTGGCACACATCACTTCTATTTTCCAAAAACTGATATCAATTGTCTCTAGTGCATCTCAGTACTTCACACCCAACCACAGAATCTTGTTCTGAGAAACACAGAATAACGGAGAAGCACCCGGAAAAAACTGCCAAATTTCAAGGTCCTTTCACCAAACATCCTTCAACCACCATGGCCAAAGTGATACAATCTTTTAGTATCGAGCAGTTTTCTTATATCGGGATACAATTAAATAATGAAGAAATATGAAAATATAAAATTACTGACTTTAGTACAATGTGATATACACGCGGTACGTTTTATTACTGTTTCATTTTGTGTGACTTGGGTTAAGTGTCAAAAACCCCCATATCTCGTAGCTCTCACGTTAACTGAACAAACTTAGAATTTCAGTTCAAGAGCAGTTTATTTTCTCTACTTGCATACTCGATAGAGAGAGTCAGAACCAACTAACCAGCCATAGCTTATAAACTTATATATTGGGCTCTAAGGGCCACTACATTTTAGTGCAAGGAAACCGGAAAACAACAGATACATATAAAAGCTTCGGAAATATCTGTGTGTTTTGCTGCATCAGTACATCACCTGAAAGAAGCACATATATGACATCGATGATGTAGTCGGTATTTGCCCTAGAAGGAAGTCGTCTGGCGAAACTCTTTGATAGAAACCTTTAGCCTCCTTAATTTTTGTAGGACAGTGTTTATATCATAGTGGATGTCTCAGTTAGGCCTCGCAAACTCGTTGAGTAAATCAACTACTTGACGTTAGCGCAAACTACTAAGATATTCTCAGTGGCGTTTTTCAGTCCCTTTTTTTTCCATTTGATGCACGTCGTTCACTCGATGCAAGCCTTTAAAAAAAAGTAACAAAGCCTTTATTAGAATGTCATATCAATGATCTTTAAAAAAAAAGGAAAAAAAGCCTTTTAATTATTAGAATGTCATGTCAATGATCTTATTCAACAATAAATAAGTGAAGCTTTGTACACAGAAAGGTCCTGGATGATCTTTTTTACTCTAGAAGCTACGCTTATTAAAAAGATATATTTCATCTAACATCTACCTAAAAGAGTCTTGTGTGCTAGTTATGTGACAGAATCACACATTTTGCAGGGTTTTGTAAAGTGATTAAATCCATGCGGGATGTAAGGAGTACACGAGGAAAGCTTGCCACTTGCAATTGATTTATAAACCTTTTCTCGTGTTACTGTCTTTAATGTCTATCAAATGAAAAGTTTGTCAGAGAGACTGAAAAAAAAGCGCTTACTCTGATTTATTTTGAATTCATTTAAATAATTAGTTGCTGATTCTCAGAAAACCAATGAAAAAGGTAATCAACCCATGATAAAGTAATCGAAGACTGACACCCAAAGTATGCGCTGCCGGTGAGAAGCACTGAGACGAAAACGACTAAATAAATGGTATGGCACCACTCTCACTTTCACATCCGCGAATGGAACTGGATAAATTAAGCCAATTAAAGAAATGACAAAAGGTTTTCAAAATTCAATCCGGCCAGATTAAAAGGCCAAACAAACTGCGAGGCCATTCCAAACTAGGGCAATTTTCACGGTAACGTGGCACAAGCGTTTCTTTTTTCCTTGCTTTTTTTGTCTCTGTTTTCTTTTTTCTTTTTTCTTTTTTCTTTTTTCTTTTTTCTTTTTTCTTATTTCAATCTCCTGACAACGCATTACGGGCTGTGCATTGCACCGCCTATCCACAGCATTACTTTGCAAAATCGCCCTTGTATTTCTCCACACAATTTTCCCTAAAATGCAAGACGAAACATGGATGCAAAATAAAGGCAAAGACACATAGTTCAACGACATTTCTTCGTTATATGCACATAACGATGATACAACCTAAAGTTTTGATGAACATAACGGAGAGATGTCCTGTTCTAACTCGGGGAAAGCTCGTAAATGAATTAGCGAACGATGCGATCGATCGCATTTTGGTGAACTTCAGAACCATACTAGATCAACGACATCATATGCCTTTTAATGGAAATAAAAATTTTAATTTTTAATTTAATTTAGTAGCTTCGCCGACAGGCAGGGACCCCGCAACAGCTTGCGCCAATTACTGCGGGCCCTAGTACCCACCCATCCCACCCCACCCCAAGGGAGGACATCCACCACACAGTGATCTCATGCGTGGGAAATTAACGTCTCCTACCCCAACCCTGCAGGAGAAGAGACCTACGGTTTATTCGTCCTTACCGAGAAGACTAGAATGCCTATCCATTTCCTGATATTATAGAAAGGTAGCACATTCTCCTCAGTAATTTTTCAGACCAATTGTTAAGAATACTTAAAGTGCAGAAACGTTGTAGTAGGTTAATATTAGATGCTAGTTTTCACAATGTTCAAATGTTCAAGAAACTACAATGGATGCCAATTGATGATGTAACACACATGAAGAAATTGTGCATGACGTTCAAAATTGTGAACAGAGAGTGTCCGCATTATTTTACAAGCTGTAGAACTTATCTAAAAAACACCCATTCTTATAATACGCGAGCTTCTTTCCATGATCATCTCGCCGTGCCGAAATGTCGCTCCAACGTGGGCCTTCGAACATTTCATGCGAGTGCCACTTACTTATGGAACCGCCTGGACGACAAATTTAAAACTGTTACAGATGAAAGCAATTTTAGGAAACTTTTAGAGAACAATTTTCTACAAAGTAATTCAGATCGTGAACATTTTACCATCTCTGGAACGTTTTGAATATATTTATGTGCATGCTGTTCTCGATAATCTAGTTTTTACAATTCTTTTTAATACAGCCCACAATGTAAACTACTGGGTTACCAGTAATTGTGTTAGCTATTAAAGTTTATTTATTTATTTAATTTTAAGACCTTGAGTGTTGGTCCGGCCGGGCTCGAACCCTCGACGTACTTCCCGCTCAACAGTCCGGCGCTCTATCCATTGAGCTAACCGGGAGGCGGCAAATGTCTTCTAAGAAGTTTTTTGCGGAAAGCTTACCTTGTGAAAAGTGGTGAGCGGAGTCGCAAAAGTTTCTGTCGTTATAATCCTCCAGCTGCAGAAGTACATTTCGAATTTCCCGGCTCAGGTTTTGCTGTCCCATTGCTCGCTCAGAAATGATCAGCGGTTATCCATCGAAGGCTCTCAATGGTCATATAACTAATACAAAATTCTTTATCCGGGAACTTGATACTCTTGCCTTTAGCCTTCGAGGGTGGTTCGGATTATTGAGGCTTGACCGCCATTTTATTGGGATTGATCCCAAAGACGAAACTCCTTACCCCCCTCTAAAAAATAGTCCAGACAATCACTTCCGTCCAAAAAAAACAAACGAGAAACTCACTTCCTGTAGGAAAAAGAAGTCGCGTGTCTCTTGGAGCTACAGCCATGGACCTTGAAGACAACCCCACATTGCACGCCGACTCTTCGCTAGTAAACGGAACGAGTTGTGCGACTGCCACTGCACTAGCACAGGTTCTGGACTCACAGGCTATATCGAGCACCTCTCTAGCAACCTTTTCTGTTACCTCTGTGCCTGGGTCGACTGGCTTGGCGGTTCTTACCCCAACACTTGATGGGACCACGACTGTAACGTCCCTACCCGGCTTTGCTCTTTCCAGTTTTGATCCCGTGGATGTAAAACACGTGGGTGATTCCAGCGAATTAGCCGTAGCGACTGTTGGGGAAGACGGCAGGTTGGTAACAAACAGGATTCTAAATTGAACTCTATAACCTCCAAGATTTTAGTTAGAGCTATTTTTTTCCTTCTGCTCAAGGGGACATTAAGAATATAAGGAGAAGGTAAAAATGATCATTGACATCATAGTATATATACATCGAGGCCCTGTTGTGTTTAGGGCCCAGTTGTTTGAAGGCCAATTAGCGCCAAACTAAGGTTAACTTTTAATCTGGGTTTCTTTATTTCTCTATTCAAGTGCCTTTTTAGGGTCATTGTCCCTATTCCTTTTTGGGCGTGCAATCATCGAATCGTAGACAAAGAGAATTAAATTGAACTTTCTTTTAAAGCTTCCAGAACTGAAATCAAATTTCATAACCCTGGGTTATTTTATCCCAGCTTTGAACAACTCAGCCCAATTGTTCAAAGAGTGGATACGATAACGCTCTCCAACGGATAAATTGTTATCGAGGGCCCAGTTGTTCGAAAGCCAATTAATGCTCACCCAAGGTTAAATTTTAATTTGGGCTTCTTCATTCCTCTGTTCAAAAGCCTTTTTACCATAAATTTCTCTATTCTTTTTAGAGCATCCAATTATCAAATTGTAGACAAAAAAATCAAATGGAATTTACTTTTAGAGCTTTCAGATCTGAAATCCGATTTCAAACTAACCCTGGGTTATCTTAACCCAGCTGTGAACAAGGTCGCTCAGCAGATAAGGGTTGACAAAATATACTGTGTTATCTGCCAGTGCCCAGTTAGAAGGTTGAGCAGCACTCACCCAAGGTCAAATTTATTCCTTTGTTCAAACACCTTTTCAGGATAATTTTCTTTATTCATTTTAGAGCATTCAATAATCAAATTGCAGGCAAAAAGAATTATACTAAATTTCTTTTAAAGCTTTCAGGTTTAAAATCAGATTTCACACTAATCCTAGGTTATCTCAACCTAGCTTTAAAATACCCAGTCAAGATAGTTGTTTACCCAGAGGATAGCATTATCCATCCTTTGAACAACCAGAGCCAATGATACTGGAAGCACTAAAATTAGATTTCACACTAACCACAGGATATCTAACCTAGCTGTGAACTACTTGGCCAAGATAGTTGTTTATCGAGGATATAACGTTATCCACCCAGCAACAACCAGAGGCCTATGATAACAGAAGTATACTCATTGCTAGCTGTAAATAAATGACTAGAGCAATTTTTTATTTTTAGCATGGTGACAACCACCAAAACAGAGGTCCTCTGTTACTAAAATTTTTCATAATTTAGCATCTGACAAAAGTAAACACAGTGTGCAACTACATGATCATAATTATATACTTCCTGGGCATTCAAGCTGCAGCACAAAATGCATTTCACAGTTATGGGACTAATTTTCAGATTCTGTTTCCATGCATCTGTATTTTTTTAAAAGTAAGTTCAAAGTTAAAGATTTTAAATGAAGTAAGTTTTATTTGACCTGCAGTTGAAATCAAGTAAAGCAATGATCTTGGTAAGTGTGCCCCAATTTAAGCAATTGGAGAAAAGAGACCTGAAAAATTCAGGCTTTGAATGGATTCAAAGCCAAACCTCCCTGATACTAGTTGGGCTCTACTACCAACTGAGTTATCAAGCCACACACTGGTTGCAAGGCAAATTTTGAAGGGTTCTTCTATCCCATAGAGGAATCTGATCACAACAAAACAGTCAAGAACTGCAATTTTGCCTTTTTTGTCCTTGATTATCAATGACAAGTCACCAAAGAATTTTGAATAGCCCTTCTAGAAGTTCCTAGAAATCATCAAGAGTCAATCTTTGAGGAGCACACTAGAACTATTTATGATTATATAACATAGATATAACTGTTATCTTGCAGAATTATCAATAAAACAAACAGATAGATAGTTTATTCTGATTAAAATCACAGCCAAGAGCTGAATTAGATTAATCATTACAATTATAGTAAAATCTAATAAAAGTATGATAAAAATATAAGAAAAAATGTTCACAAATTTACTACAATTACTATATATAAATGTGTTCATGAGTTAATCTCTTCGTCTTAGCCAGAGGAACATTAAATTTCCTCTTTCATCTCAGATGGAGTTCACAGTTATGAGGAGGCAAGAGCTTATACAGTTTATGGTCTGAGTTACAAGTGATGGAATCACTTGTTTGAAACACTTACTCGGCCTGAAAAGGAGTACACAAGTATTTTTTCATTGGAAATATTTAAGGCCCAAATCTTTTGGGAAAATACTCCCCACTCCTTTATCCCCTTACATACATATTCTCTATATTGTTCTCTAAACATTTCCTGAGGTTTTCACAAGGAGAATTTGTTTAATAATCAAAAGTTTCTTCATTGGGTGATTATTTCCTTTAATCTTGGGACTTTGCCGTGTGATTTAGGGGTGATATTTTAAGGAGAATTTAGATGATAGTCAATCTTAAGAGTCAGTGGGTTATATAGCCCATCATTAACCTTCCTATTCATTTGCTAATTTATTTATGATCTATCACAATTTGGCAGTGATTCTTAACTCAAGTGTGGCTTGTGCATTTAGTTCTTTTGTTAAAGTGTGGTTCTGTAAAGGAACATCTCTTTTTAAAATTGTTTTTAACCCATTTTATAATAATAATTTGCCAATTTATATAATGCATATTTACATGTGCTGATCAATAGCGCTTTACAACAAGGTTAAGGTTGATTCAGTTTATTCAGTTTTTTATCAGATGCCTCTGGCAGCCACTTCAGTTCATGTAACAATCTCATCTTCCCACCCATCCCACCCCAGGGGTGGACATCCATCACACAGTAATCTCGTGCATGGGAAATTAACATCTCCTACCCCTAACTCTGCAGGAGACGGAACCTATGGCTTTATGTCTTATCTGAGAAGATGAAGCAGTGTGAGTGAAGCGAATTGCTTAGGGACACAACATAGTGCCCCAGCCAGGACTTGAACCTGGGCCATCCAACCCAGAGTCCAGCACACTGACTGCTGGACCACTCACATCTTACAATTTTAACTATGTCTTTGTTATGTTTACAGTTTACATTTTACAGCTACAACTCACAATGGAGTCCCCAGTTATCATGCATCTCAAGGGAGTCAAACTTTACCAACATCTGAAGCAGATTTTGTATCTGACCTCAGTCAAGGTATACAAGGAAATTAGCCTGGCCAGTATTTGTTATAAGTATATCCTACACAGGTGAAGAGTACTTTTCCCCAGCACTCCAAGCTACAACCATTTTGGTCACCTTGACAAGTAGAGAAAAATCTGGGTCACTGACTTTGTGACATAAGTCAAAACATAGGTCACAAATTTGGGCAACCTACAGGTTGTGTCAATAACAGAATCCTCAAATCTGACTTCACCTTAATTTAGAGCAGCTGTTACCTTTGTGTTGGTTCTGATATGGGCCATATTTTAGCCAATTCACATCTACACATATTATACAACATATATAGTATTTTTAAAAAGGTTTTGTTTTTAGTTGAGATTTTGAGTGGTGGAGAAAGTGAAGGGGGCTCAGCAGAGGAAACTGTTTGTCAGGAGACTCAGACCACAACAACTGTGTCTAACTCCCATGGTGATGTGGAGAAATCAGGGGTGAGATATTTTTTTTATGACATTCCCTGTTTCACATTTCTTGGTTATAAAAAGTTCACTGTAGTCATGACTTGTTTCAATTATTCAGAAAAGTTTCACAAAACACCTGGGACAGAGGTGTAAAGTTGTAAGCTTTTCTTTTCACATTTGTGAGACTGTGTCTCAACTATTACAATTATTGAAAGTACAAAGGTTGTTTCGTATAGCCAAATTATTATTTGTACTAGCATGATAGCAAAGACACGTGCTCAGTTGATTGTGACTGAGATGACTTCAAAGCTTTTTTTATTTCCTCTTAGTAATTTCAATGAAATTTTAACAAGTACTGTAAGCTTACTCATTTGGTGATATAAACCACCCGTTGTTGTATTGTAAATATTCAGCATATCTACAGCCCAATTTCAATATTTTAAAATTCAGTGTCAAACAACAGAATTTGTTAAAAGTTTCATGAGGAACTCACCTTGACTCTCCACTTTATTACCCAGAGCCTCCTGTTGAAGTCTACAATTTTTTTGCTGAATTTTGAAAAATCAAATTGGGTTGTTTTTAAGCAAGGATGACAAGAGGGTGGGGGAATGTTTTGTTACAGTGTTCTGCAGACAAGTTTGGAGAATTTTTTAACCATCTGATTATGTTTATGAGTATCATGGTTGTACCTAGCCATTAATTGGTTGTTGTCTTTGTCTCATAAAGTACATGTATGTTCAGAAAAAGAAAGGAGGATGGCCAAAGGGAAAGAAACGTCGTAAAACATTCCGTGACAGCAATGCACCAAAGGCACCCCTAACTGGATATGTAAGATTCCTTAATGAGCAGCGTGAAAAAGTCAGAGCAGAGCGCCCAGACTTAAATTTCCCAGAAGTTACAAAACTGCTTGGTGCACAGTGGAGTAAGCTTTCTACAGAAGGAAAACAAGTATGTTTGTTTATAAATATTTGCAAGATTCTGATAATTAATGCTCCAAAATTTACATTATAGCTTGTACAGGGTGATAGAAATATCCATAAATTTTGGAACAAAGTAAAGGGAACCCAAAAGCTATTATTTTTTATCTTTTTGACTTTCATTTTTAGACTATTAGTATACCAAACCATTTATGCATAAAATTTGCATCCTTCACACAGAACAATTGTTTGTTTTCACTCACCCACTACTTCCCCTCAAATCATTGGAATTTCACTTCTTTCTGAAGAATATTTTGATTGTAATGTCTAAAACCCACTGCCCTCATCTTAACCTTCTTGGTGCAATGAAGACTTTTCCTCTGAAACAGACAGCTGCCTCCCATTTTCTGTCTCTCAGAAAGGGCTTGTGTAACCGTGACAAGACTCTGCTACTTTACTGACAAGCATGTTTACTGTAACCTGTTGTTACTTATTTTGGCTTTAGAATCTCCTGGTCCCAAGCCTGTGGGCAGACTGTTGCTTTGATTCAATTTGTGCTGGCAGAGCCCCATAATAGAATCCCATGACAGTAGCCTGCACCTTTGCTTCCTATTTTCAGGCTCATCCCTACCTTGGCATTTTTGTCCTGTTTATTACCAGTGGCCGATATGGTACAGTGTAAATGTACCAAACTGTTCTATGATATGTCTGTTTTGAACCCCAACTAGGTCTTTCTATTGGATTTCAGAATGAAGAACTTAACCATCTTTTTATACTGGAAGCCCCAATTAGGGTGTGACTGCCACAGCTATATGTCCAGTCATCATATGTGGTCTCAATCATTTTTCGTTTGAATCTATTTGGGCTCCGTCAGTTTTATAAAACAGTGCTATGCAGGTATGAAATGAATAAAAGGAGTTTATTTTTAAGCTGGCCTCTTAATGTGGGTCACAAAAAAGCTCTCTTGTGTTGATGGAGGTTGAAAATGAACAATGAGATGTTGCCTTAAGGTACGAAGGCAAAAGCAACACGCCTTCATTTGAGAGACCTCCGGGGGTAAAGGCACTGCTCAGGCACTAAATTCAAAGTTCAAATGCAAATATTAAGAATAACTTTGTGCCTACTGCAGCTATTTAATTTTTCGAATTTCAGCGATATTTAGATGAAGCAGAGAAAGATAAAGAAAGATACATGATGGAATTAGAAGCATACCAGAAAACAGATGCTTATAAGAACTTTTTGAAGAAGCAAGCGGAACGGAAAAGAAAAAGTAAGTGTATTGTTTCCTTGGTGTCGTGGCAGGTTCTATTCTTTTCATTTCACGCTCTTTTTACTGCTCCGTTGCTCTGATCTCGATTTCTTCAGGAAATGCAAGGTTAAATATGGAGCATCCTACTCGACTGAATGTGATCTCTTAATTTAGCATTTCGTCGCATGCAGTTAGTATGAGTATGGGTAACAGCTCGTTAGTTCATGACGTAGTGGTTTTCTTTCAGATCTGGAGAACTCTGACGGGTTAGATGGCTTATCAAATGGAATTGAAGTAAGTTGAAGAAAAGTTGCTCGTTTCTAGTGGCCTATGTTCGATAACAAAATAAACTACTACAACAATAAAAAAAAATAGTTTTCTTTCGCCGTTTAACTTTTTCCCCTCCATTTTTTACGTGTTTCTATCACGAAGTTGGACGATGGGACTTCGTTGAAACAGCAAGTGAACGAGAAAACTTATTTGTCGCCTCACCAATTTATTTCATGGGAAACTTATCGCAAGAGCCTCGATTTAATTTACAAGACCAAGTTTTCCTGGCTCGCTTCTTATGTATCGAACGGGGAACAATCAAGGTCACACGGCGATTTCAAATACTTTCGTTTCACGTCCTCAAGACATTTCCCAAATATAGTGTATGAAAATAAATTGCCTGTTCTATTTATTCTTCGTTTTAGCTCTGTGCAGAAGACGATCTCTATTGCAAACCTTGCAATCAGTACTTTAACAACCTTCACAACAAGAGAGAACACATCCTTGGTCGTAAGCACAAACAGACAGTGTCTGGAAAGTTAAACGAAAGTGAAGAAGAAGATGAATTACCTGGATTTAACGCTCCCGTGTTCACGGAAGAGTTCCTTAAACACAATGAAAGTATGTACACCGTAAGGTAGACGTTAAAGATAAAGTCAGCACTAAATCCTAGTGGCTCATAAATCGCGGATTCAGAATGAGGATCCGAGCTGTCCAGACTTCCCCCCCACCCCCATTAGACTTCTGAGGATTTTTTCATAACTTGTCTGAAATCAAGATTTTGCAATGACAGGATCACATTTACGACTCAACTGTCAGACTTTTTTCGGTGTAACCGCAGATTAAGGGGTGGGGGGGGTGGGGGTGAGCTTGGGTTCGTCGAAAATTAATCTGACCTCCCCCCTCATAAAAATTCTTTGATTTGTTCCAGCTCGCATCCCCGGTTCTTTTCCGGTTTTCTTTAGTATATATCTTTTGGGGGAGCAGGGGATGGCGTAGTGGTTAGAGCACTCTCCTCCCACCACTGTGACCCGGGTTCGATTCCCGGACCTGGCGTCACATGTGGGTTGAGTTTGTTGGTTCTCGTCCTTGCTCCGAGGGTTTTTCTCCGGGTCCTCCGGTTTTCCTCCCTCCGCAAAAACCAACATTCCAAATTCCAATTCGATCTGGAAACAGTGGACAAGAAGAGCCACCCAGTGGAATGTCCATTGCTAAATTATTTATTTATTATTTATTCATTTAAGGTGACCTCGGGTATTCCACTTCCCTTGAAAGGAAATGGCAACCCATCGCAATTTCTCTCCTAGTAATTCTTCAAATATCGCTCATAGTTCGCTAATACCCATTTATGCCTACGTTGAGGGTGTAAGTGTCTTTCTAAAAAAACAACGCAATGATTCGACACAATAATCCGAACCTGAACCTAAACCTTATAATCCTGAAGTTCGCGCGCTAGCCGAGTGGTCAGTGTGTCCAAACAGGAAATTACAGTGTGTAACATGACAATGTGTTATGACAACTCTTATGGTAATTGTAATCTTTATCATGCGTCTGCTTTGTTAATTCTCTTCAACTTTATTCTTAGTGCGTGAAGACGAACTGAGACAGCTTCGTAAAGCGGCCACCGAATTTGAGGAACAGAACTCACTCACCTCTAAACACGTGGAAAGCTTAAAACAAGCCATAGAAAAAATCGAAATGGAAACAAATCAACAACGAAACGCCAACATAGTATTACTCAATCATCTGAGCAATCTTCGCACAGCTCTTGTGCAAGCGTTTGCGAACTTGGTGCTTCCTGGGACCAACGAAGTTCCCACTTTAGATACTATTGACTCATATATGACTAGACTGTATTCAGTTATACTGGACTCGCCGCAAGAAAATGAAGGACTTATTAGAAATGTGCGAGAAATCGTGTCACGCCTCGGATTTCCAAAGTAAGTTGGATAGACATTAGAGCTCTTTAAGCATCGTGGAATCGAAACTATTGTTATCCCAACGCTCAATTAGCCCGTAGAATCCTAAAAACCAATGGAAACGTGGAGCATGTATGCACCTTAGTTTAAAGCGCGGGAAAATGTGATTCGTGTGCTAAAAAGTACTCGTACTAATCTCTCCTTTCGCTCGGTGATTGGTCCAGAAAATTCGCGCCAAGATCTCAACCAATCAGTCACAAGTCATACGCGTTTTCCCGCGCTTTGAGCTTTCAATCTTTACCAAATGATTCGTACCTTTCGTAGTGACTCCTGCCTACCAGAATACACCAACAGATTCTGATTATGCTCAACTTGAAAGCGTTTCTCTCGTTTCCGGGTTTACAGGAAACAACACTCTTCAGCTATGTTATGAAGTGTTGTACAGTTTATCACGAATTACATTTTTTCGTCATATTGCTTTTTGGTTTATATTTTTCAGCGATGCGGATAAAGGTCTGAATTTGACAGAATAGGATTCCATTTCCAGCCCTCGGCCTGCATCGAACTGGGGCAAGTTGCCGCCAAACGGCTCTCACGCACACGAACCAAACGAGCGACGTCCATTGATCCTAGTGGATCAACTGCAATCAGAGCAAGATTTTTCTCCGAGTTTTGAACTCGGACGGTTAAAACTGCATACACAATCAATTTGTATGGCCTCGCTGAACGACATGTGCGCGTACAAAAAATAGGCAATAATCGTCTCTATTTATTTTTTTTTCCATCGCCTCAAAGGCGTTTTATAAGAACAGAGTTGCTGAACGAAATAACTGCGAGTATACAGCGCTAAAGGAAAGTAATATCCAAAGGATAAAATAAACGAGACCTTTAGATCCAGGGACAAGTGCGACAACGGGTCAGAGATTATTATTCAAGTTAAAAGCAAAATAGTAAGGAAATATACACTTCTAGATAAATTGTACTCTTATTGGACAACGAAGTTTGCCCAAGTATTACATTGGGACTTAGAGGGCATTTCTATTGAGTGTTGAGTGCCGCAAAACCAAAACCAAACTAATCATAATAGCCAATCAGAGGAAAGGAAAATATCATAACTAGCCAATGAGAATTAAAGTAAAAGTAAGCGGACAGCTCAAAGCGCGGGAAAACACGCGTGACTAAGTCGCGATTGGGTTTGATTTTAAATCTGATTGGTTGAGATCATGGCACGAACTTTCTGGACCAATCGCCGAGCGTTGAAAAGTAAAACCAATATTATCCGTGATTACTTTCGACACTAGATTGAATATTTCTGGTTCCTGCTGTAAAAACTTTGAAAATGTTTCACGTTTAGTTATCTTGTTTTCGAGGCTAAGCCATTTTTTCAAAACTCTCTCTTCACTGTTGACGGCTACTGCTGTATAACCGCCATCTCGAACTCGTTGTCATAGTCGTAGAATAATCTAAAGGTCTCTTAAACAATTTCTCTGAGACAGAGAAAAAGAAAATATTCAAATTTTGTACACCTTAATGTGACCCCATTATAGCCGCTCACTCAAAATGAAATTTCGTTCTGAGAAATACAAATCGTTTTCCGTTCAAGATCGACTCTAGAGAGTTATCCATATTGGATGTTTGTAACTTTGAAGAGTTCATGCGTAAGTAGAGCGGAGTTATTTATGAAATCACTGTAAAGATTCTGGATTTGTTTTGATTGATAAAAAGAAAGATTCATGATTTTTAAGTGATTATGAGGTGTGTTAATCCCGTCACACTTAAGATGGCTCTATGCTGAAAATGGCTTTCACCTCGAAACTTTTGTTTCCATCTCTGAAGCTACAGAGGTCATTTTGTGATTTTACGACTATACACCACTTTCATAAATGGCCGCCGGATTCATATTCTTTTGTTTAAATTCAAATTAGCCTCACTAGCCTCGCTTGAGATAATGTATTCTTTTGAATTTTGAACTGGAGAACGAGGTCAGAAAGGCTAATTTAAATTTTAACAAAAGAATGTTAATCCGGCAGCCATTTATGAAAGTGGTCAATAGGGTGCTCTAAATCACTTAAATTCTAAATTAGAAGCCGCGAGCTCGCGACAAAGACAGAGACAGCTCAGGCCACCGACTAAGGTATCGAACCCGTCACGCTTAGCACACCACCGGTGATCTAAGCTTGCACAACGACACTAACCTTCGGCGAAGTTGCAGACCGGACCGTCTCGGGCCGTCCGTTTATGACATGATACCAGCTTATCTTGGATGGAGGGCGGAGAGAGACAATGGATGCACTTTAAACGCAAACCCCCTCCTCGTCCCCTTTTAGTCCATTTTTCCCGCACGCTGGCAGACATTTAAGCTCGTCTGACTGTAGGAGCGAAGAGACTGACTTCAAGTAGTCTACAAAAGTAAATGTTAGTCAAGAAAAAATTGATGAGTAATTATTTCAATTCAATTATGTAGCCACTGGGCTTTTTGACACGGGCGTGTGAACTGACGTCACCATCCCGAGGTAATGAAATTTAAAGTTGAAATGATATGACGAGCTGACTCTCTCAGACACACTTGTTGGTACACATACTCCCCCATCCTCCTTCCCGTGCCTCTTTGCCCCTCTGCAAGTTAGCACCGACACATTGACAATTGACATCATTGAAAGGGAGAGAGGGGCGAAAGAACTTTGGACGTTGTCATAGCGAAGTGTCCCAATTTATTATGTTTGGGAGTTTGGGTGCACTTGAAGGACAAAGAAAACCTAACTTTGAACAATCGTAAGACCTACAGGGGTACTGATATCAAAATTCTAATTTCAGGTAGTGCATCGAGATACTACAAATATCAAATAAATCGAGGATACGAAAGATTGATCTACGAGAGCTAGTCTGGTACCCAAACCTCCCGCGGCCAAGTGGTTGTTTAGTTACAGTTAAACGGTTGGATCTGGTTACGAGATTAAGAGAGAGCAATATTTGATTATTTGTCGTTTGAAGTGGTGTCTTTATTGATTTTTTAGATTTATTAGCTCATATAGAATATACATCCTTGCAAGGTTACATCTGAATAGTTCATGTCTCTGGGTTTGTCTATGCCAGAAAGAGAGGTGATTTACCCTACTGATAACGATCATAATTTCAAGTTTGGTGCCAAACAACACAAATTTGAGTCGGTAACTAAGAGTCAGTTTATACAATTCTTAACTTGGAATTTTGAATATATTGGAATCAAGTGAACTGTCATGTAAATAGTCTTAACAAAATAAACTCTGCATACAAAAAGGAAGTATAATATTGTTGAAATTGTTTGGTCAATTGGTAAATTTCACTTCCTAAATGAGGTGTGATCCAAATTTGCTAAGTTTCAATTGTGTGCTAACTGTTCTTATTTATATTTTTTTTACATTGTGTAATAAAAGTTAAGAATAAATAGTTTAACCTAGTACCAATACATTAATTACTTGCCATAAAACACCACATTACTTGTAATGACAACAATGAGATGTTCGTACAATAGATAACATTGAACTCAGTTAATAAGACAATAAATAAAAATTAACGACTCGTAAATAGATATAAAGATCAGAGAAGTTAAAATTACATACATCGATAAATTTTCATAT
Organism: Stylophora pistillata; assembly: GCF_964205215.1. NCBI lineage: Eukaryota > Metazoa > Cnidaria > Anthozoa > Scleractinia > Pocilloporidae > Stylophora > Stylophora pistillata. The sequence continues at coordinate 20,780,435 of NC_142522.1, forward strand.
ATTTAATTTATTAACTTATTAGAATTGTTTTCTCCTTCTGCCTGTCCTAGGCTAGTGCTTTAAGTAGTTTTTCCCAACTTTCAGCCAAGTGTCGAAAGGAATCTTGGACTGTATGGCTTGGCATTACCACGCCGTGATTGGTTCAGAAAACTTGTGCTATGACCTCTCAGCCAATCGCATGCAACACCTCTTAAACTTATCACACCTTAGTTACTCGCATTCTCTGTTCGCGTGGTTTTGCTCTGAGTTCTCATTTGCTGTTTAAGATTACCTTGGTTTTGTAATGTGATACTCAGTCGAAAGCGCTCTGTATGCATTATTAATAACATACATCGTATACACAAAAGGATCACTGATGCCTTTAAGCTTTATTTCTTCACACTTCTCTTTTTTTACCTTATTTTCTTTATTTTTTTTTTATTTCTGTCGTGAAATAATTCTTTCTTGCATCTGTTCTTGAATTAACGTTTATCACGTAGAATCACATTACATCATATATGGTCTCAGCAATGACACTAATGAATTTATCCTAAAATCTTTGTGGCGGCTATACTCGGCTGTTCTTTCTGTTATCAAAGTTCTAACAAAATGGGAAGGGGTCATGGAAAAAAGGTAAAGTAACTCTGTTTACGAGCCTAGTGGCCCATTAGGCCGGTGCTTAACTCCGGTTTCTGGAAAAAAGGGAAACCGTAAATCTGTTACAGTTACGATGGAAATAATGAATTTACTATTTTCTTCTAATAGGAAGGGAGCGTTGGTAGCACCTTATGTTTTGCAGGAAAAAAAAAACCTACATGCTACCCTTACAATTAAGCCGCAAAGGTGAATATACGAGCCATTCTCCATTTAACTAAGAGTTTAATAAGTTGCTATGAATTTTCTCCTTAAAACACTTGAATGCGGTTATTGCTTAAATCTGACACAACAATGTATCCACTGTTTGGCATTATCGCAACGCTCTCTGGAAAAGACAACTGTCCGTCTCCGCTACCCTCGGAACCAGCCTCCTTTACAAACTTACCGCTCGCAGCCAATATCTGCAAACGATGATTTCCCATGTCAGCTATCACAAGGTTGCCGGCGATATCGATGGCAAGCCCTCGGGGGTGTGAAAACTGCCCCTCTCCTGTTCCTTGGGTTCCAATCTGCCGGAGAACTTTCCCATTTTTGTCAAACTCTTGGATGCGATGATTTTTAGAGTCGGACACGAACATATGGTCATCTTCCGGATTGACAAGGAGGTAGCACGGAGAATTAAACTGCCCGGGGCGATCGCCAAAACAGCCAATTTTTGTCAAGAATTTCCCTTCGGAGGAGAAAACTTGCACCCGGTGATTCTCCATGTCGGCAACTAAGATATCATTCTTTCGGGAGGTCGCAACCCCCCAGGGGGACTTAAAGTAACCGTTTCCCGTACCTTCACGACCAAATTTTCCGATAAATGCGCCATTCCGACTAAGGACCTGGATTCTATTATTGCCATTATCACAGACAACGATTCTTCCCTTACTGTCCATGGCGACGTCCGTCGGGCAGTTAAACTCTCCTTTGCGCTCTCCATGGGAACCGAACTGCGAAACAAATTCTCCCCGTGGACCGAATATTTGGATCCGGTGATTGTAGCTATCGGCTACGTAGATGTAGCTCTCGTTGTCAACCGCCACTCCGAATGGGGATTTAAACTCACGCTTTTTGCTGCCATACTGACCAAATCGATGAAGCGTCGGGCCGACGTCGGCATATTCTCGGCGGTTGACAACAAGCACAGTGAAAGGGCTCCCCATGATCGGCTTGTCCTGAATGGCGACAGATACTTCATGTTTACCATTCACTTCTGGCATGTAAGTCACAGTATAGGTGCCATCTCCTGTAACAGAATCGGTTGATTACTTGATAAGTCTGATAGTAGTTCTTAGCGTACGCTTCCGGACAGAGTTTACAAGTAAATCAGCTTTGAGGTACACTCTGCCTCTCGGCTGATTGTTGATAGTTCAATTCAAAGTAACCTTAACAAGGAGATAGGATAGATGCGTGAGGAAGTGAATGCGCTAAACTTACAAGTGGTCTTAACTCCGATAAACCATAAGAGATCAGTTCCTGACAGGTCATAGTTTGCATTTGATTGGTTAACTCTTTAGCCCCTAAGGGTGATTATAGTTCACCACTAAATTTTCTCCGGTTGTTATTGGTTTAAATCGATCACGTGACGCGATAGTGTTCATCCTTGGAGGGACACTATCAGTCCATAGTGCCCGCCCGCGGAAAATACCCGGATGGATAGTGCCCGTTCGCGGAAAATACCTGGATTGATAGTACTCATCCGTGAAAAGTCTTGAATAGCTTGACGGCCGCGAAGTTAGGCAGATCGGAAAAACAGTGACTTTTCAATTCTGACAGGTATAACGTATTATTTAGCCAATGTACGGTTACGAATTATTGACATTTGTGACAAGCTGTAGGCGCGGAAGAAAATTTAGTGGTGAACAATAAAAACAATAGAGTGTTTATGTCTCGGAACTATCGGTCTGATAGTTGCCCCTAGGAAATTTGATGTTCTTAAAACTAGCATATTTGTTTTAAGAACATCAAATTTCCGCGGGGCAACTATCAGCCGATAGTTCCTCGACAGAAACACTCTACTGTTTAAATAGTATGATCTAATTTCTCCTTACAATATCACCTCTGAATCACATATTTAGGTCATGAGAATAAAGGAAATGATCACCAAGGAAAGGGGCTCTTGATTGTCAAACAAATTCTCCTCGTCAGCACCTCAGGAAATGTATGAAGAACAGTATTGAGAATATGCATAGTGATGTTACGGTGTAAAGAGTGAAGGAGGCAACAAGAGTTCCGAGCGTATCAAAGAGCGGGGTTCCAAAAAAAGGAACAGCAATCAAGATTATTTTAAATACGTGATCAAAAACCACCAGAGACGACAATTTTTAGTGACATCCTTGATTGCATTGGTGTTGATTCACTACGCTTTGGGGCTTTCTGAAAAACTTCGCGTTAGCTAGCTTTCAATTAGCCAGCAGTAAAACTAAAACTTGCGCTTAAGGACTTTTAAATGTTTTCATTGAGTTTGTCTCAGATACTTGTGTTAATTAACCTGACAAACGAGACAGGGAATTTGTTTTGGCATCTTTAATGAGGAAACGAGGAGTCCCAGAGGGCTCGAGGAAAGCCCCCAAGCAAAGTCAAAGAGGCCCAAACAAGATTCGCTGTAGAAGGAAGAGAAGTGCGAGGAGAGAGAGGAGGAGGAGGTGCTAGAAATAAAACGGGAATCTAAAGTAAAGGAGTATAATAAAATATGGCCCGGTAAAGCAATAAGTACAACGAACAAAGGAACAAAACGCGCGATCGAGTTTCAGCTAAATGACTGTCAACATCAATCCAGGCACAGCATATGGGCCTGGGGCTAATTAATTAATTAATTCCCCCAGGAATATGAACCCTAGCAATTGCAGTTTTTCTGTAATTTATTTTTACCACTTTTGAAATACTCTCGATTTTGCTTAATTACCTTCATCCCTGATCGTTGACGCCAGAGGAATTCCATCGGGTTGTTTTATATCCACTGTGACCCTGTCTCCTCCTTTGCACCTCTTGCCATGTCGATCCTTTGTGGTCAGCCGGAAAGTTGTCTCCATTTTGACACGCGCGGTATGGATTCCGTCTCCGCTAGCGTATGAAATCGAGGCAAAAGTGCTACTTGCCCGGATGCTCCCGAGTGACTCCGACACAGTCTTCGTTGTGGCGGGATCGTGAACATATTGAATTGTGTCATCTTCTTCGGGCTCGAACTGAATCTTAACGCCATTCAAGGTTTCTAAGCGCCCTTTCATCTGCAAAACCTCTACTTCGTTTCCGAACTTTAAGACATTGTCAGCAAACTCGCAGCAACCTGCAAGCTTGCCTAGTTCCAACTCAATACTGTCCTTTTGCAAACCCAACACCTTCTGCTTCCCATCATGAATTTGATCCAAGTGCTTCAAGAGCTCGTTTTGACCCTCACGCAGCGCTTCAATTCGCGCCTGCACGTTCTCGCTGATTTCCTTTGCAATCGCTTCTCTACACTCTGTGAGCCTCTTTGACATTACTTGCACTTCGGACAGCGTTTTCTTCAACTCAGGCATGCGTATCTTAGCTTGTTCTAGCTGCTCTGCAATGGCGCCCCTTCTGGCCGGCAAAGCTTCCTTAGGGTAGACATATTGGTGTTCTCGGTGCTCTAGAATTGTGCAAACACGACAAATAGCTTCATCACACGTATTGCAAAAATACTTGATGACATTCCTCGTATGGTACTTGCAAAAGGATAAGCTATATCTATCCAGCTCTTGACTCTCCTGCTGACAGTCATCTTCTGTGGCAATTATCCTATGGTCGTGCGTGGAATGGGCCCGCTTGTGCTCTGCCACGCAACTCGTGCACAAGTCCTTTTTGCAGTCCACGCATCGTGAAGTGGCCAAGTCCGCTGTTTTCGCGTTATCGCAGGCGTGGCACTTCTTATCCTCGCGTATTTCCTTCTTTAGTTCTTCTGATGTCAAGTGAACCAGATCCAACATTTGATTCACAAAAAAATTTGGCATTAGCGTATCGACTCCTTTGTCCGGGATCGGGGTCTCAGCACGGCATGTGGGGCAGGTAATCGAGGATGACGGGTGATTGTTCACGATTCTGTGTAAACAGTGTGAACAGAATGTGTGCAGGCATTGTAGGAATACTGGAGCAGTCAGGCGATCCAAGCAAATGGCGCACATCAGCTGCTCGTTGATCTGTTCGATAACCCTAACAGCGGACGTCATGGTGTCTTTTTAAACTTGAAACCTTATAGGAAAATGTATCCTAATGAGAAAAAGTGGGAGAACAATGAGGGACAGACAAGACGTCGTCTGGAATATGTCAGTTCAGTTTAAATTAGATATTAAGGGATCCATCATTATTTACCACCTGGGGAGGGGGTGGAGGATTTCTTTTTGGAGGGGGGATCATATGGTTGTCATGGGGGAATGGAGATGATCAGTCGTCGCCAACAAATAATTAAGGGGGAGTCTAGAAAACTGACTGTCACTAAATTGCAAGTGAGGGGGTTATCATAAAGCTATTAGATAGCCTTATTGGGGTATCAGTAAATATAACGGTGACACAACCAAAATTGCCCGACCCCATCCCTCCGGTGATAAATAATGTCCGGTCCTTCCGTCGAAATAGATATTGTTTTTGGCAGGGGATAAACGTTCCTCGACTGGTTTACCAAGGACACGCTTTCCAGCTTTACTATCTTGGGCACCTAAGACGGAAAGATACATCAATTTTTTTCCTTGTCGAGTCATCTTGTCTTAAGACCGAATACGTAAACAAGTTTTTCAAGAAGAACACTTTTCAATTTAATAAACTTTCTGGAAATAAAAATTTGCTAATGTTGATGGCTTTACGAGGAATCTTGTCAAGGAAATTGCAAACGATTTGAGGGCAACTATGTTTCCATTAAAAGAAAATAATGGTCCGAATATTTTCTCTTAGTTCCTACTGATAATTAAGTCGGGCCAATCAAGTAGTCTGAAGAAAAAAGAAGCTAAAGTTAGGCCCTCAGATGTACCCTACCTTCTTCTTAATCAAGCCTTGAAAGAAATATAACTGAGTTACTAAAAAAAACCATAATTTCATTCAGCTCTCTCTTTCGGTCGTTTCTATTAACTGTAAGTCGTGGGTTTCTGCGGGTCAAAATGTCAACATGTTGCACTTTTTGTTGTTAGTGATCTATTCACAGCAATAACTGTTCCCAAGTTAAACTTCGCACAATAGAATAGTATTCTTCTCGCTGAATGGCTCGCCTATTTCAATTGGTCTAGAACGTACCTTTGATACTACCACTGATTGACCCTTAACCCGTTCACCTCTAAGAGCGACTAGCATCTTATTCCTTCTTACTATATCACCCTCGAATCACACATTAAAGTCCTGACAATATTTTTCTCATTCGTAAACTGAATTACTCCGTATTCTTGAGAAAAGCTGTATTAACAGTAACACGACCAAATTTCACGGTCATTTTCTGATAAATTTACACATTTACCCCTAGATATCATTTCTTTTACAAATGACGGAAGTTATCAGAACCAATGAAGGAAGTCAGCTATTGATACGTAAGGGTTAATTAAAAGAAATAAAAACTTGAAATTCATAACCAAAATCAATCGAATGAAAAACAGTCTGAGATGGAAGTAAAAAGACACTCAACTCCATAACTCGGTAATGAACAAAAGAAAGACCCCAATTAATTTGACTTTTAAGTAAGGAGTTGGTTTGAGTTATTACCAACCAAACCTCTCATCATATCTGCTCAACTACCTGTTGCGACAAAAAATATACCAGAGGAAAAAGAACTACGCCTGGTCTCTTTTAAGATGAATCGCAGCTTTTTATTGAAAAGCCGAAAATTTCTTGCTACAGAATTCATGGGCAAAACTAAAATTGATATTATTCTTTCGGGCACAAAAACAGTTGAAATAAATCTGTAAAAGTTCTCGCCACCGAGAAACCACTATAATAGTTGGTATCAGCTTTATAAACAATTACAACCATGAATTCAAAGGCGAATGCTTTATCTCACAGATCGATTCTAGATTGTTTCCTTTCTTTTTCTAGTTTTTTATATGTATCTTAAGGTGTAGATCGAAATTTGGAAAAGCTTTCCAGCAAAATAGACTAATTCTAGATCTAACAGTCGTTCAAGTACCAGTTTTTAAATTCCCTTTTGTTCTCGTTTATAAAATCCTGATTCAATTCAATTTGAATTAAAAGAATCGCATGCAGCCGCTATATGTTACATAAAAAGGTCCGTGTAAATTTTGGTGTATCATAGCTTCTCTAAATTAACCCTGTATGCTTCCATGGAGAGATCGTTTCTACGGACAATTTTGATTTCTACAATGATAGACAGCCTTTAAAAAGCGAAAGACATTGTCAACTCAGCCAAGTTCAAAAATATGTCTAAATGTCACTTTACCCAAGTTTTTCGCCGATCAGCCTTATGATTCCCTCAAAATTTTTTCAGCGATGCTATCTTCCGTCATATTGCACACAGGGCCATAATTCAATCAAGATATTTTAGAATCGTTTCACGCCGCTGAGACGAAAAGTAAATTATCCTTTGTTCTCGAACGATTTCATTGCAATGCGGTGATCTGGCATTCTTACGTAAAAACCCATTGACCCGTGAACCAGTATTTGACTGCTCACTGACCAATCACCGCATCCGGGTAGTTTTGTTATCTTAGGACCATCTGATATCTGACAGGTGTATAAGCAGGTTGGAAATACTTTCCGCATCATGATTCTTCTGTCTCGTTGGGATCGCAATTTGCTCTGACGGGTAAAATGTGTCAAAATCGAAACAAAATCATTATCAAAGCGGTGAATTCAGTAAGGTCGCAAGTATTTGCCCAGAGAAGAATTTTAATGATGAGCATCTAATTGTCAGAAATTAAAAAAAAAAAAAAATGGTTTCTTTGCAGATCTTCAACTACCAGCGCAAGTATTAGAGTATGGTTGAGCGGTTAAGAATTTTGGCCATGTAGCTATTACGGAGTTTTTTAACGAAACACTTTTGACATTCAGCGCCCTGCCATGGCCAGGCAGGTTTGAGGTTCCTCTTTTCGCGTCGAACCTAGTAGTCTGATCGACACCGTCTTGTCTTTTTAGACGAGGGTCCCAAAGCGTTGTGAGATAGGGCACTTCAAAGCTTTGAAGAGTGGATTCGGCTTTGAAAAGGACACTATTCTAGAAAATTCGGTGACGTACCAAAAGTCCAGTTCTGGTGGTCCGGCCCGGACTGTTTAAAGTAAACTGTTCAATCCTAGAATTTAAATTTAATTAAATTCTATCTCTCCATAGAAAATACACAACGCTGTCTGTAAATTCTAAATATAACCGACTAAAACTAACAACTTTTAAATTTAATAAAAAAGGCGCGACCATTAACAGTGGTAGATCCAGACCTTGAGGGGGGGGGGGGAGGTTTTTGTTTGTGTGTGTTCATCTGCCGGCATTTCTTCCCTCTGCATTTATTTTTTTACCCAAAATAAGGGAGGGCCGGGTCCCCCCGTACCCCTCCCCTAGATCCGCCACTGATTAACATTGGAACAAGCCATCAGTATGATAACTTCACCCAAAATGTAGCAAAACAATGGACCAGTTAATTTAAAAAAGATTAGCCGTTGTTCGACTAAACCGCGTTTTAAACCATCTTGAGTTTAGCTGAATCTTTTATCTGAACGTTTATTTTGTGAACAGTGTTAAGAGGACCGAATGCTAGTAGTGGAAAGACATTTATCAAATGAAAACAATCTTCTTACAGAGAATAACTTGAAAGCTCACCGATTTCTTAAAACCGCTGTCTGGGTTGAACCTCGTCTACGTAACCGGCCCATTGAGTTTCACCAAACTCAGAATTTGTCAAGTGAGTTATTTGAATATAACGATCACAAACATTTGTGTTTTTTTTTGTTTGTTTGTTTGTTTATGTCGTTCTAGCCTTTCAAACTGACTGAGTCTTTACAAGAGATTATGAACTGAGTCTTTGTTCTCTCGGTCTTTAGTCATTCATTGAACTTCTCAGGAGATGCTTAAAAGACCACCTCACTTGTTCCAGTCATAGTTAATCGAGGGGAATAATTCCCCTCGATTAACTATATGCTCCAGTCTGTTGAATTTCAAACTGTCATTTTTTTCTTATTCTTCTGTCTTGACTTACTTGATTCCTTCTCTCTACCGATAGGACGATAAAGTCTCCTTCGTAGCTATTCTTTTTTATGTTTAACTACGTATTAGTTCTAGATATTTTTTTATTTAAATATTGTAATCTGGTTTTCACATGGTTTCCTAGATCCCATTGCAAATTTGCCCTGATCTCACTTCTTCCTTCCCATCGTCCCCTTCGTCAGTGTAGTGATTATCTCCCTTGCCAATAGAGGCCACGATCGCTTATGTAAAATTTGAGACGACCGAGAATGAGTCAGCCAGATTAGTATGACGACAAAATGAACACGGAAATAATTTTTCAGTCCTGGCTCACTCTAAATGCACTGAGACTGAATCATTGTGGCAAACTGCAATGTGTAGTGACTAAATGCGGCTATAGTAACACTGAGCTGCGAAGCAGCGCCTCTCCTGGAGCTAAATCTTTCAATTCAATTCAAGACCACCTTCACCCTTTCCATCCCTAAAGAAAGAATGTGTCATTGAAAGTAGGGTAAGATACGAGACGTGTACGGCACTTATGTTCGGTACAGCTATCTCTTTCCTTGAAGATTATATACATGAGAACTTAGAACAGGGTTTATTCTAGAGCGCAGATTCACGGGATTTCCATTCTAAACGTGAATGTGTCGCAAAAGATTGTGGCCAATCAATCGTTTTCTCACTGCCCAGATCCAATTTAGGCACTTTTTGGGATAAATCACTTCTTGGGCCCCTCTCCTGGTAAAGGTCCTTTTCGTTCCTGGTTCTCATTCTCCCCTCGTCTACATGAAAGTGAGGCCAGTTTCTTGTGATTGTGCAATAATCTCCCCTGCTCTGTCCTTTTCTCTCTGGACGCCATTTAGGCATCAGTAGTGTTTTTGCTGTAATCCAGAGAAACTACAGCGTTACCATCATGGTGAGTCACCATCGTCGTTCCATCGTATTCAATCTGTATTATTTGGTGTCCGACTGCGTCAAATGACGTCTCTTTCGTAAGATTTTCTTAAAATATGATAAAGTTTCTAGTATCAAGTTAGGATCTAGTCGCCATTTTAACCGGCCTTTTAGTCATAAGAATAATATACAAGAACTTTGGCTCTTGCCAAGTGGTTATTTGTGGCAAACTAACAACTTCTTTTCTTCTCCCTTTTTTAGCCGAACTTTACGATAGACCAGGTAAGTCGGGACATCAAACGCTTTTATCAATCTCTTGTAATTTGAATGAGGGAACTTGTGTGAAACGTGGAGTCCTACGACTAAAGATGTGTGCGATGTAACTATAAAGTCGTGTACGATTGCCTTTTTCTATAAATGTGAATCGTTAATCGGGAAGGTTAATTACTTAAAGAACTATTAGATTAAAAAAATTGCTGGGTACAAGAAAGGATCGCGGGCATAATTCTGTTTTCCATCAAGTTTCAGCACAAATGATTAACTGAGTATGACCGATCTTTCGTGTATCACACCACCGGAACTATCTAATCGTGTTCAGCAAAGCTTAATCGAGTGAATTACGTAACTACTGACGTCTAATCGAGCGAAATATGTTTTCAAACTCCTTGTAGTTGATGACAAATTGCTTTGAATGGGGTAGAAGGACTGAGTTATACTCGAACTTTATACTTGTATAAACTTCGAATTCTGTTTCATCGTATCGCAGTTGTCTTGGTTTACGCTCTTTTCAAATTTACAAAGTTTTGTTCCTAGTTAAATTTTAAGAATCTGATCATTATATACAGACAATAGTCCTAAATTGGGTAGTGTCTTTTTTCCTTGAGAAAGAATGGAATCAAAACGCATAAAAAAAGTAAATTTTAAGATAAACTTATGATTCACTGTGCCTTAGTTTCTGAAGCGAGAAAGTACCATAATTTGATTTATAGATGTATTCTCAGATATTTGCTCATTAAAAACAAGGTTTCTCTCAATACTGAAACCAAGGGGAAGTATGCTGTTGTACCTTGTGTTTGAGAGGTTGTTACAATGAATTTGAGGCATTGCTTCATCAACCATAAACATGCATTTGTATTAGTTTGAGTATGCATTCATTCCATTTTTTCTGGTCACCTTTCTTTTCCTGTTTTGATGCAGCCTATGGAAGAACAGTGAAATTGTACGCCATCAGTATATGCACACCCATAAAGATGCATTGGTTAACAGTTGTTGACAATAGATTATGTTGCTACATCAACATCTTTCTCTGCACAAGTCCTCTCTCTCTTTAATAAGCTAGAATTTTCTACCATCTACCTCAGACACCATCTCAAATGGATTAAATTTCACCTTTCCAGATGGGCTCTAACTCTTTTTGTGTGTGTGGTTTCAAATTACTGAAATACTGATTGGGGTGATGCAAAGAGTTCTCTGAGTTTGGAGTTTTGAAAAGTAGAGCTGAAAAAAAGCGTCAAATGTGAAGGATTTCCTCTTTGCCCAACACCAAAAATTTGTGTCAGTGGAAAGATTACAAGGAACATATAATTTTCACCCTTTACATCCTAACGTCAGTAGGTTTTCCATACACTTCTTAATTCATTTCTTATGGTACAGTACAGGCAGCAGGAATAGCAGCATTAAATGCGTGGAAATTAGGGATATTGCATGCAATTTTCAATGCAAATTATGTGCACATTGCACACGAATTGAGGAATTACACAAAAGTACTTAGAAAAAATTACACACATTCTTTTATAGTGCATGCAAAATTTAGCAGGAGGTTTAAGGGTTAATTCTGTCTAAGTGTAAATGTTGGCCCCTGGATATTAAATTTAGTCAAAATTCCTTGACTTGGGAGGTCAATTGGCATTTTAGATAAGGAAGTTTTAGACTGGTGCTTCTATCTATATCTTCAGTTTTGTGTTGTTCACTCAAAAAATGTAACCTTTTGATGATATGATCTGTTCTTCCTAGATCCGTGAGATCATGGACAAAAAGAACAACATCCGGAACATGTCTGTGATTGCTCATGTTGACCATGGGAAGTCCACCTTGACAGATTCTTTGGTCAGCAAAGCTGGAATTATTGCATCTGCAAAAGCTGGTGAAACAAGGTTTACAGACACCAGGAAAGACGAACAAGAACGTTGTATTACTATCAAGTCAACGTAAGTCTTAGAACTGAAAGTGTTTGTTTTGCAAAGTTACAGCCTCTTCTGTAATTTAAGGAAATTTTCTACAGTGAAAACACCAAACTTTAAAATCATAGAAATTGTATGAGGGTTTGATATAAGACATTATTTTCAATTTGAATTGCACCTCTCAAATAATTGAAGAAAAAGAACTTAAGATACAAAGGACTGTTTGGGGTGTCCCTCTCAAGAAAGAATGTTAACATGCTATCTGAAGTGTAACCACCATAAACTATATATCATTGGAAAGGCTATGAAATGCACTATTTGGAAAAAATTATTTAGTTCTAGCTTGATCTAATCTTAAACTGAATGGAGTGTGACAATCTGAAACAGAAATTGTTTCTTTGAGCAAATCAATCAGGTATCAGATCTGACTGCAGAAATAAAACCTCTTCTCAATTTCAATCCTGTGGGGTTGGTCTTCTAAATGGTGTGGGGATTTTTTGAGTCTTATTGGTTGCTTTGCAATTTATCTGTCAAGTTTGCTAGTTAAAATTTTTACTGATACACATTACATTGGAGGCCATTGCAAAAGGTCCATTTTAAAAGCAGCTTAAGCACCTCTAGCAAAACTCAATACCTTAAGACAAAAATGAAGCTTTTGCACTACATGTACCGCATCAGAATTTCTTTTCCAACTTAGGGCCATTTCTATGTACTATGAGCTGTCAGATGATGATATGGAATTTATCAAAGGTGAAAGTGATGGAAAGGGTTTCTTGATCAACCTTATTGACTCGCCAGGACACGTGGATTTTTCATCAGAAGTTACAGCTGCTTTGCGTGTTACTGATGGTGCTCTTGTGGTAGTGGATTGTGTTAGTGGTGGGTATTTATTATGAATCTTTAAGCTCTGATACCCTCAGAATCCATTTGGAAGGAAATCAAAACCCACCATCTCGACCCTGAACACCATAACATCAATATGCATATTCTCCTCACTTCACTCTATGCATTTCCTTTGGTACTAGTAACAGGGTTTGTATAGGTCTTGGAAAATCTGGAAAGTCCTGGGATATTATTTTGACATCTACAGGACTGAAAAGTCCTGGAAAAAGACCAAAAGTCCCAGAAATCTGCTTAAATGAAGCAATAAAGTTTTCAGAATCAATGTTGTAATAAATGTATGTAGACTATAAGGAGAATTGATTTTGAAATCTTGGAATTGAAAGGGTTTAAGGTGAAATTTGGAGTCCTAGAGAAATCAGTTTGTGTACTGGGAAAGTTCTGGAAAAGTCCTTGAAATTTGTTCTGAAAAAAGGGATGAACCCTGTAACAGAGAGAATTTGTCAGACAATTTGAAGCTTTAATTAGCAATCATTCCATGATTCTTTTGAACTTTGTTTGATTCAGTATAAGGAGAAAATTGATGGCAAACACTCCAAAGGGTAAGGTGAAGACTCTTAATCCTAGTTGGCATCATTGAGCTTGATTCTTCACAAACAGAAGTTTACTGAGTAAACTCTTTGACTCTTGAGAGTGGCTAACATCCAATCTCTCCTTACAATATCACCCCTGTATCACATCAAGGTGGCTATGAAAAAGGAAATCATCGCTAACCAAAGAAACTCTCCATTGTTCAACAAATTGTGATTGTCAGTACCTTTGGAAATGTGAGGAGGACAGTAGTTAAGATGTAAAAGGGTTAAGTTTTGCAATGACTGATCCCCCCTTAGTTTGAATGTAGCTTGAAATTTTCATGCTTTGTTTTTATTATGCTTACAGTATTTGACAGAGTTACAAATTGAAAAATTACACGGAAATTCCCTTCACTCTTTTGACTTGCTCTCCTTCTGCATCTTACCAAAACGTGATATGGTAATAGCTGTCGGTTTCAACAAGAAATCATGCGAGTAAATAAGTCACTTGTTTTGAACAGGAGGTGAACATTGAGCAGGGTGCTTTTTGCTGAAAAACAACATAAGAATTGCTAGCAAATGAGAAATCTTTCGATTATTAGAATGTAAGAAATTTGACTTGTCCCTGCCTAGGTGTTTGTGTCCAGACTGAGACAGTGTTGCGGCAGGCCATAAGTGAGCGCATCAAGCCAGTGCTTTTTATGAACAAAATGGACCGTGCACTTCTAGAACTGCAGCTAGAGAAGGAAGATCTCTACCAAACCCTCCAACGTATTGTGGAGAGCACTAATGTTATTGTGGCAACTTACAGTACAGAAGATGGTCCTATGGGAAATATACAGGTAAGACAAATATTGTGAAGAAGCTTTGTTATGGATTGCCTGTATGATCTCGGGAAAACATGAAAGCTATGGCACCCCTATCTCCCTAAAAGTCTGATTTTATGTGGTACAAAAAATTGTTCTTTTTAATTTTATAGTGGTAACTCTTATTTTAGCACTGATGATATTTTATTTTAGATTATAATTGCTCCAGTGATTAAAAAGATACCTGGTCTCTAATTAGTTGTGTCATTTCTTGCTATAATCACTTGCATAAAGTAATTATAGCAGTATCACTAAATTTTAAAATGGCTGCTTTGCATTGTTTACGTATTACGGAAGAAATTATGAATGCAATAATGAAAATTGAATTCCAAAGAGCATAAAAGACACTAATAAGTTTGAAGTAATCAGGGATTGGGAAGCAAAAGAGACAAAATTAATAGGCCTATGGCCCCTGACTTTGAAAAGTTATGGGCCATTTGGTAAAAGTATGGGCCGGATGAAAAGGAATACAGAAATCATAACATGCAATTCATGACACGTAGAGTATTTTATTTATTTTTTGTAGTTCACTTTTTAATTTTATTTATTTAGGTTTTACATCACTCAATCAATCAATGAATCAATCAAACTTGACTGAATGATTTGCAACCAAAGGTCATGATAAATTCTTTTTTTGCCATGTTTGAGGCAAATCTTACAAAACATGGCATCTCTTTCATACTCTAGCCACGGCCTCAAAGTTAACCATTTCGACTGGAATTTCCTGTCTTCATGAAGCGTACTTGTAGGCCAGAAAAGTGTGGAACTCATTTCACTCGATGAACTTTGTCCTTCAAACTCAGCATTCAATTCCATGTTTAAAAAAGTTGAAGTTTTCTTTGGCCTTGAGTACTATCTAACTTCAGTAGTTTCTTTAGAGGCATTATCTTGATTTGAAATGCAAAAGAAACAAATTCATAACACAAACCTCGGGAGCACAAAGTGCATGTTGTGCTGTGGCGGAACCTCGTTTGCAAACTGAGTGTGAGTAGAGGTCTAGGGAAGAAATTAAATGAACAAGAAAGTTCACCGATCGAAGAAGCAAATACACCAGTCAATATTTCATTATTTTGTTAAACTGCTTATCACCTATTACGTGACTAGGGCGCATGGCCCACAGCCTTCCCAATCCCTGAGTAATACTTTTAAAAAAGGAGGATATAAACCTGTTAAATTCTAGAAGATACTGGCTCTTTATATCAAGTAATTAAAAGCAATTGAATCAAAATGGTTTCAGCATGAAATTGAATATTTACAATAGAAATTGAAAGCACCCACATATAAGCAATTGTACTAAAACAATTATTCTCCTCAAGCCCAATGAGTATTGTTGAATAATCCCCTGGACTTCTTCTTGAGGTTATTCAACAATATTCAGTTCTGCCTCAATGAATAATTGTTAAATATGACACAGTTTCCCAAAAGTGTGTACATTCGCTTACAAAAGCATTGATGTTTGGGTGCACCATAATAATTCTGCAACAAACATTATTTGATCTAGTTTGAAATGATGTTTTACCAATGAGTTGTAATGACTTGTTTATTTTGTTGTAAGATGGTCAAAACAGAAGAATAAAATCCCTTTAAAATTGTCACTTTCAAAATGAAATGTCAAAGAATCAGTCAATAAATAATTGAGGATGATTTTACCAAGAAAAAGTTTCTCAGCTGTTTTACAAAATACCAACTGCATTCTTATTACCTAAAATGCATGAAAAGAAAGGGAAATTTATCTCTTTTTTGGAGCTACATTTAAGTACCGTATTTATTCACTTTTAGGCGCACCATTTTTCACAATAAAATATGCTTGTTTGAGCAAAATCTGCTCAAATTTTGGGGTGCATCTTATAACCGAGTATTTTCACGCAACAAAATCTAAAGATCACAATTTTAGCAGAACTTACAGTTACAAAGACATTAAAAGAACACTAATTGTTGGTCATTAACTTTTTTAGATTTGGTGATTTTAAAAAGAACTAGGGTGGCTCTGAAAAGAGCCTTTGTGGTGGTTCTGAAAGAACTGTTTCTTATATGGCCTCCATCAAATGACCATGAAACTAATCCCACACAAGCAGGGCTTTTTGGTCTGAGATGCAGTGAAGGTTGCATATAACCCAATCCTTTATTCCTATGAATTAAAAAGGAATACTGCTTTAAGAACACTGATCAGCTTCAAAAGATCAACAACAAAAGCAAACAAACAGAAATTTGCATACGTTCTTAACAGCATGTGCTCAATGATGTGATATCCATGAAAACAAAACAATCGTTCGAACCGCATTTAAAATTCCTAGATGACTAAGTTGCCAAGTTTGGGGTGCATCTTATAACCGAATAACTATGGTAACTATTGAACTGAGTCAATTTCTGATTTCCCTCTAGGTTTCACCAGAGTCAGGTACTGTTGGTTTTGGTTCAGGACTCCATGGGTGGGCCTTTACTCTTAAACAGTTTTCCGAAATATATGCTAAGAAGATGAAGGTACCAGCTGCAAAGTTTATGAAACGTCTTTGGGGTGACCAGTTCTTCAATGCAAAGGAGAAAAAGTGGAACAAGACTGGAGGCGAGGGTTATGTGCGTGGGTTCAATATGTTTGTGCTGGACCCAATTTTCAAGGTGAAGTGACTAATGTCAGTGCTTTTAAGCAAATAAGCTTTTTACTTTGCACAATTTAGCTGGTAGCCTTTGGAGCCCTCTGATACCTTGATGAGCCCCGCCTATTTTCTTTAACAGAGTAATAATCCGTTGCAGCTGCATTTTAGTTTTATACTTGAATAACGTGTCTTTCTGAGGGTTTCATCAAGGCTTAGAGTGGGGGGAGGGCATACTTTGTGCAAGGCCTAAATGGCAGAGCCCTTCTTTCCCCCTGATGGTCTTGAAGTTAACTTCCTTGAAAGTTGTGGAAATTTTCAGTTACATATATGTTCTAGCTTGAGTTGCTGAAAAGTTATCATTCCTTAAATAATTTAATCACAGGTTGATAAATCAAAAAGTAAATTAGTTTCCAATTGTAAATTCACTATCTTTTAATTGTTGAATTTATTATTTTTTTGGAAGACACACAGGGAAAATACAAGACAGTAAGGCTAAGATGAGATAGTTTTTGAAAGCAGCCTGGCAAAGTGGTCTTTGTACCCCATCAACATGTCTGGTGCTTGGCCCTAAATGAATCCATTGAGTTATATTCCACATTTTGTGTACATGTAACAAGCATGAACATTTAGGGGCATTTAAATTTTAGGGATCAGCAGTTTTTGTTCTATACACCCTTTTACTCCAATTTAATGCATTTCATAGCATTTTAGCTATGAGAATTTGGTGATAAAGCAGACTAGATCCACCAAGTGATATGTTTCATTCTTCTGGCCACTCAAGGGAATAATTGTTGTGGTTCATTAGGTTTTCAGCATTATCTTGATTATTCTTTCTTTTTGAGAAATGTACCTCTCAGTCTTTATTCTGATAACTAAAACACATTTTCTCGTGTACATTCTGACTATTATCATTATTATTTGTTACATTTAATTATAGTTGAATGTTAATTATACAATGTATTCTTGAATCATGTTTCTCTTGTGGAACAGGGAACTAATAAATATGTGGGATGTGGCAGGTTTTCAGTTTGCAACACTACCCTCTGGTATCAATATATGACTTCTCATGCTTTTCAGTGCTATAACAATTGAGCTATACCTGTAGTCACATGCAGTCTCTGACAGTCTATTTCTGATTAAAGGTATTTGATGCCATCATGAATTTCAAGAAAGAGGAAACTGCAAAAATGTTGGAGAAGTTGAATGTCAAGCTATCAGCCGAAGAGAAAGAGCTGGAAGGTAAACCTTTGTTGAAGAAGGTCATGCAGAAATGGCTGCCAGCTGGTGATGCCCTGCTACAGATGATCACCATCCACCTGCCATCCCCAGTCTCAGCTCAGAAGTACCGTGTGGAGTTGCTCTATGAAGGACCTCAGGATGATCCAGTGGCCTTGGGGATTAAAAACTGTAACCCACAAGTATGCAGATACTGTTAATATATTTAGCTGCTAATGATAAGCTGTAGGGAAACCTCTTTCTTCTTCCACTTATGGGGGAATTTAGTTGTTGTGACACCAATGCTAGAGAAATGGGGGAATTAGTTTTATTTCTCCGTCACATTTTGCACACAGCTTGTTGTGTTTACCTTCTCTAATGACACTTATTCTCCCCTTTGGTATATCATTTAAATGCAGTTTTGATTTCAAAGTTGATTCATTTATTTATTTGCCTTTGGGGTTCCCAATCCTAGACCATGTAAATTTTGGGGAAGTCGCAATCTGATATTAATTTGCAACAATCTTGTTGTGGTCAAGATTTCTTGAAATCCCTAATTTATGTGGATGTTTCACCTTTCACTGACAAACTGCTTGCTTGAACATTCAATTGGAAATCTTTTAATGATTCCTTATTATTGTTATTATTATAGTTCCTTAAAGTCTTGCTCTCCTATTACAATTATAATAATGATAATAATAACAATAACAGATTTTTTTATTACAGGATCGCCTCTAAGTACCTAACTACTGTTATCAAAGGGGTCCTGTTAAAATGATGAGAATCGACATATGGTAGAAATAAAAACAAGATAAAATATGACTTTGGCTAATGCTAACCTCCATACAGTAGTAACTACATGAAGGCTATACAAAAAAATAACATTAATCATTATTATTATTATTATTCAATTTGAACACAGCCATTTTGGGGGACAAATAGTGACAGTGAAGAGAACAGTGCAGAGAAAGATCTGTAACCAGCTCCAGGAAAAAGAACTACATATAATTACTTTAGAGAAAGTATACTGATAAGCTCCACATTGAATAGGTTGTGATTTTTGCAGGCCCCCTTGTGTCTATATGTCTCCAAGATGGTTCCAACTGTAGACAAAGGTCGCTTCTATGCCTTTGGACGTGTGTTTTCAGGACTTGTTGAAACAGGACAGAAAGTGCGCATTATGGGTCCAAATTATGTACCCGGAAAGAAGGAGGATTTGTACAACAAAAGTATTCAGAGGTTGGTGATTGTGTTGGAATTAGAAGAATTAGATTGTGATCTAAGTAGCAGTCATGTGTTTTTTAATAACTTTTTTGTTTGTTTTACAACATTTACATAACAAAACTTTTTTATGGTGACCATTTTACAGTAACTTTTTGAAAAAAGCTGAAATTGGAACCTTGCTATTAAAATGTTGTACAACTTACCAACACCAATACTATTTCTCTTCAAATAGTTATGCCCACAGATCTAGGCACTATGAATTTATAAGACTTCTGTAAGGTCACACTACAATGGTAATGCACACCATAAACACTGGTGCACAAGCTCTACAGATTACAGGTCAGGGCTTGACACTAACAGTAGCCAAATAGCCACAGACTAGTAGAAATTCAGTTTTGGCTAAGCCTTTTGTTTTTTTTTCCCATTTCCACTGGCTGCTTTTGAGAGTAAACAAACTTAAATTGACCAAACTAGTTTGGCTCTTTCTCAAGGAAGACCAACTCGACACCTTTCTCGAAATTCTTTTGCAGACATATCATATTAGTGGACACATACGCAAATTTATGTCTGTGTACTCTTCCCTGTGTGGCACTTGAATGGGTAACTGAACATGTTATGTTAAAAAAAATATTTGACAGACATAACAGCATTTATTTTTGTTACCAAATTTGTTGAGCT
The DNA here is from genome assembly GCF_964205215.1 of Stylophora pistillata. Taxonomy (NCBI): domain Eukaryota; kingdom Metazoa; phylum Cnidaria; class Anthozoa; order Scleractinia; family Pocilloporidae; genus Stylophora; species Stylophora pistillata. The sequence continues at coordinate 20,800,243 of NC_142522.1, forward strand.
TCCTGATAAAATCACGCGCAAAATTGAGGGACACTGTAAAGGAGTAACATTTCATTTAGCATCACAACACATGGATGATCTCTCGTGGTATGCTACAGAAATAATTAGATGAGAAAGATGTAATTCTTTCAGAGTTAAAATCTGCTGTTTTTTGCCGTCAAATTTCACCAACAACAGTTTGCTAGATTGGTTAGAAAGATGTTTCGGATTTGAAACAATTCTACAGTGCCTGTCTATGAAGAAGTCTTGACAGTTTTTAAAATGATGTCTCAGGGTCTTGATATTCTTCTAAGTTTCAAAGGAAAAGGGAGTCCTGAGAGTCTTCATGGGAAAATTGCTTGATTTTTCTATGTGGTCTGTGGGCCTGAGAGATTTGAGGTCAGATAAACATAAGGCCATCAAACAAAATTAAAACTGGTGCAATTCTTTGAGATAAATTGGTTCAAGGGTGTCAGAAGGTGTGCTGACCATGTGTCAATCAGTCTCAGATGTGAAATCCCTCTGTTTTTTTGCTTTTGTTTGTTTTTGTTTGTTTGGGTTTTTTTTCCTTCTCTCTAATGGATAGAAGAGGATTTTTTACTGGTGGTGAATAAGAAAAAGACCAAGACTCTGGCTTGACTCTGGAGAGAGGGCTATGCAGCCAACTTTCATGGATTAATTTCACCATTAATTTCTCACAATTTGGACAATGGAATATCTAAACCTTTTGCAGCTTAATTGAGTTCATTTGAACTTCAGTGTCAACTAGTTTAATCCTGTGGCATCTCACATTAAATACTGTTGTTGTTACTTTATTATTGGAACTGGTTTTAAAATGGCTACTGGACAATCCAATCTCTGATTCTTAATTGCAGCTTAACTTATTTCTTCCTTGCAACAAAGTATCTTAACCATGTTGCATTTCACAAAATAGTTGCTTTGCCATCGGAACTAGTTAAAATAAAATATAATTACTGGTACCAACATTACGAATAAAAGGATGTCGCTTGTATCGTGTTTTCAAGTCTTACTAGTAATTCTACTGTTATAGGACCTAGCTATCATCAATGCATGGCCAGTAAAAAAAAAATATTGGCTAGTAACATCTAAGTTGTCACTAGCCACTACACTAGTAAGCTGAAAAGTTGCTGTTGAGCCCTGCAGATTGTATTATGGTTGGCAAACAGAAAGTAATCTGGGTTTCCAATCTCATTGAATTGAGGTGTATGGAAAAGAAATTACACCTTCTACTGTTGCTAAAGATCTTGGCATTTATATTGACGAATCACTAACTTACAACAAACACATTACTAAGACACTCTCTACTTGCTTACATCAAATCATACAAATCAATAGAATAAAACACTTGTTAGATAAGAAAACAATACTTCTCCTTATGAATTCCTTCATTTTTAGTAAATTATATTATTATTATTATTGCTCAACTGTTTGGTCTAATACTAGTAAACACAACATCAACAAACTTCAGTTAGAACAGAATTTTCCCGCCCATGTTCTTCACCTTAAAAGTTCGATCACATCTCACAAGCTTTCAAATCGCTCAACTGGCTGCCTGTTAACGACAGAATTTACTTAACGATGCAGTGATTATGTACAAATGTATTTAATAAACTTGTGCCTGACTACCTAACCGAGAAATGTACTATGCATTCACAAATTCACACTAGAAATACTAGACAATGCAATCAACTGAACATTTCAAGGTGCCACCTAACCAATAGTCATTGGTCCTTCGCCTACTGCAGTGCAAAGCTCTGGAATGATCTAAGAGACAATGTTAAATCTTCAGAATCAATCAAACTGTTTAGGAACAAAATTGTCAACGTACTTTTCTCTGATCAGTGTATGAATTTGTATATGACCTATTCAAATGTTAACCTTTTAATGTTATTTATTATATTAATTATTTTGTAATTTATTTAGTTATTTTGGCTATTTAGTAGCCTTACGACTGAAAAACCCTTTTGGGGAGTTGCAGTAAAGTATGTATGTTCAATGTAGCAACCAAAAGAAAGCTGCTTTCTAAGACTCCCCATGTGATTTCTTTGCAAAATCTTTTTTCTCTAAAATCTAAGTTTTCTAACTTTCAGGGCTCGAAATTGCGCCTGTATCAGGTGCATTTGCAAATAAAGATTTTGCTTTTGTGACTAAAATTTCTCCATTGGTAGCGATTTTGCAACCATTTTATAGCCTAGCTTATAAATAATATTTAACAGCCTTGTGTCTTACTTGTTACTGTTCTGGTTTTAGCCAAAAAATCCTGTGAAATTCAAGTTGAATTTTGCATGACTTTTGTCGTTGATTTCTTGCTGAGAAACGTATAGTGGGTGCACTTTTTCAGAAAGTATGTCACGTAGTGCTCATGAAATTACTTATGCAACTAAACTCTTTAATTTGCAACTAAATTTTAGAAATTATTCGCAAACTGTGATCAAAAAATTTTTTTTAATTTCAAGCCCAGACTTGGGGGCAGCTTATGTGCTGGTGATTACTGTAACTTTGCTTTGGACAAGAAGTTAGTTACAGTACTTTACACTAGTTATTATGCAGCTCTTTGACAGGTAGTTATGGTAGTACTCATGTGGTAACAAGTTCAACAGAATGCTTGTTTGATGAGGAAGGTAGCTAATATTTCTAGTGCTTTAATCGGCATCCTAATAATAGCTCACCATTGAATATTTCTTTGAGCTTAAAACTTTTTGAGTAAGGAACAAACTACTTCAATAGTTAAACTAAACATTTCTTTTATGTTCAGTTCCTTTCTAATTTTATTCTTCTAGGACAATTTTGATGATGGGGCGCTATATTGAAGCCATTGAAAATGTTCCCTGTGGCAACATTGTTGGTTTGGTTGGCGTTGATCAGTTCTTGGTCAAGACTGGTACTATTACAACCTATGAAAATGCCCACAATTTGAAGGTTAGTATTTTAAAGGACACAGAGTGTTCAAGATTACCCTCCAATTTCCCATTAGAGCTGGTTTTAGAGTAACCTCAAGATTTGGACAGTGGATTTTCTTGTGCATTTATGTGAGTTTTCCCTAACCACTCCCATAAGTGACCAAGACAGAATTTCTCTTCACATTATCAAGCAGACAAGTGATGAGAATGAAGAAAAATATCAGTTAGGGGCAGACAGCATGGGGAATTACTTATGAAATCTTGAGAGTGACAGGGTTTAGAAATGTAGTAGCACCAGAAGTGTACAATAACCGGAGAAAAATTTGCGCACTTGGAACAAAGGCCTTTCAGGCTATGGAAATTTAGGCTGAGAATTTTTTTTATCTCCAGTGCCAAATGAGCCATGAGTCTATGGTAAGCATTGAGATCCACTTTTATTAAGCAGTGTAGTGTATAGAAAGAGGTAATAACCCCCAACAGAAGTATCTCTCTGGAATTAATGATGAATTTCTCGTTCTTTTAGCAAATGAAATTCTCAGTGTCGCCAGTGGTTCGTGTTGCTGTGGAGGCTAAAAACCCATCTGATTTGCCAAAGTTGGTGGAAGGCCTCAAACGACTGGCTAAGTCTGATCCTATGGTGCAATGTACAATTGAGGAAAGTGGTGAACACATTGTGGCAGGGGCTGGAGAACTGCATTTGGAAATCTGTTTGAAAGATTTAGAGGAGGACCATGCTTGTATTCCTTTGAAGGTACATACTAAAGAAAGAAAAAAATTGAAGAGGTTCAGTCAACCTATCCAACTGTTTCTCTATTATATTTGTTATCTTTTGGCTTTAAATTTCCTGCGATAGAGGGGTCAAGTTTGCAAATCTGTGACAAATAAGTATAAAAGAAATTAAAGAAAATGGGGTTTAGGTTTTACGCTTGCTTGTATAATTATTAGGCAAAATTAAAAGAAGCATTGGTAATCATTGGAGCCCAGAGGATCGGGGAACCATGAGACTTTTGAGTTAGCCCTAGCCATTTAATTGTAATTATATTACTATCTATCATCATTGTTATTATTAATATTTTTATGTCACCTTTTAATTACTTGGGGACTGTCAAAGAAACAATATATTCTTGAATCATCTCTCTCCGGTGAGACTAGTTATTCATAAATATGTAGGATGCAGCAATTTTCTGTTTTCCATGAGAGACAAATGTTTTGTGACACTACCCTCTTGCATCATTACATAACCTGTAGTTTTTTGCAATGCTATAAAAATTTTGCCATACCTGCAGTCACATACAGTCTTTGATTGTCTATTTTTTGTGTGTGCATGTGTAGAAATCAGATCCAGTCGTGTCTTACCGTGAAACAGTTACAGAGCCGTCAAATCAAACCTGCCTTTCAAAGTCGCCAAACAAACACAACCGTTTGTTCATGGAAGCAGAACCTTTCCCTGATGGACTTGCTGAAGAGATAGACAAAGGAGATGTCTACCCCAGACAAGAGATGAAAGCACGCGCCCGCCACTTGAGTGACAAGTATGAGTGGGATGCCACAGAGTCACGTAAAATTTGGTGCTTTGGACCCGAGGGAACCGGTCCAAACTTGGTGATTGACACTACCAAGGGAGTTCAGTATCTGAATGAAATCAAAGATAGTGTGGTAGCCGGATTCCAGTGGGCTACAAAGGAAGGTCCCCTTTGTGAGGAGAACGTGCGTGGCGTGAGGTTCAATATCAAGGACGTCACTCTTCACACAGATGCAATTCATCGTGGCGGAGGGCAAATTATTCCTACTGCTCGACGCTGTTTCCTAGCGTGCATGTTGACCGCGAAGCCAGGTTTAATGGAACCAGTTTACCTGTGTGAAATCCAGGTAGAATAATCATGATTTGTGGTTCTTATAATGTAGTGAAACGTAGAGACATCCTTCCGGGTTTTTTTTTACGTTTTGTTTTGCGTTCACTTATGTCTTCATTTCAGGACAATGTTTGTCATCATTTTAAGTCTCTCTTTCTCTCCCTCTCTCTCCTTCCTCCATTATTTGTAAATTAATGGGGAGACTTTGGTGTTGCAACAAGATGACCTTCAGCCCACAAACTTAGGCATTTTCGTCTCCATTTTGTAGAATGTCCATAATTAGAATTGGCCATTTCATAGCTCTGAAAACCTTCACCTCCAGTATCAAGCAGATATGATGGGAATAAGTGATGGGAATAAGTAAAAAAATCAAGGAGGGAATTCTTAGTTGATTCAATATCAGATGCTCTGAACTAACATAAGAGTTGTATGGCAGACAATTAATAGTACTAATGATATCTCGTGAGTGAAAGGGTTTATGGTTAAAGGTTGGGGTATTTACAGAAACTAAATGATATCTCGAGAGTTAATCCATCTATACTTCGCAGTGTCCAGAGGCTGCTGTTGGAGGAATCTACGGAGTACTTACTCGAAGACGAGGACATGTCTTTGAAGAGAATCAAGTTGCAGGAACTCCCATGTTTCAAGTAAAAGCCTATCTTCCCGTTATGGAATCATTTGGTGAGTGGTTTGGCCATTTGTAGTAGGATTATAAATGTTTTGCAACTTTGCCATAGAAAGTGAAGTTAACACCTCATCACTGCACTATGTCCGTACATTTACAAAGTTACGCATAACGGTAAATTACTTTTGTTTACTTTTGTCCAGGTTTCACCGCAGACCTTCGCTCCAACACCGGTGGCCAGGCCTTCCCTCAGTGCGTATTTGACCATTGGCAGAACATGTCGTCTGGTGACCCCTATGACCCAACTTCAAAGACCGGAGGGGTTGTGGCTGCTACAAGGAAGAGAAAGGGTCTGTCCGAGACCATACCACCACTGGACAAGTTCTTGGACAAACTGTAGGCTTTGATCGTGCTTCCAGAGGAAACAGTTGCTTTACTAAGCAGCCCAATACCAAGTTGTAGTCTAACCAGCTTGAAAGACAAAGCTTATTATCAAAATAGCAGTATTGTTGTAGTGCATGCAAATCGTCCAGTTTGCAACTACAGGCATCGCAAGAGATGCTTCGGGAATTTTAAATGCTGTCTCCAAACAGCCGGATAACTCAATAAAAATGCCATTTAGCTTTACTAGGATTCTTTCAGTTTACTACTTATAGTTATCTAGGCAAATTGGTGGTAAAATTCTGTTTGCTTGAAGCAAGACTTCAATTCGATTTTGTGCCTTCACTTGGTTCTCTCTACCCCGAAATCATGTCGCCCGGAAAAAAAGTCAAGTCGCCCGAGTTCGTTATCATTTGTAAATACATAAATGACATATTTTTAGAAAGTGCAGAGGGTACCTCGGGGGCCTTGGCCGTATAACTTTTGAATCAAACATTGATGACATAAGGAAAAAGGAAATTTTGCCATAAATATGTTTAAGATCGTGAACCAAATTTTCCTGGCCGGTACCACATGAAGTTGAAGGTAAGAAGTACGGAGATGCATACTAGTGTTAAGGTGTGAAGAGTAAAAGGGCAAGTGCCGATAAACAAGGAAAGGTTTTAAAAGGCCTTATACACACCTTCTAGCGTCCTGAACAGGGGTTTTTGTACCAGGATCTTAAAAATACTTTTTTCAAACAAGAAGGGATGCGCATGTGCCTATAGACTCTCCCACACTTGCGTGACGCCCATTGGAGTTGCATGATAGCGTTCTTGTGTACATTTAAGATGTGTTTGGAAAAGAAAAATGTTGAAGACAAAGCCAGTTTCTTGTTCCCGGAAGAACTGTAGGAATGGTTTCGCGTTGAGACAGCACATCATTCAGCGGTCAGTAATTGGTGTTTGAATAAGAGAGAACGGAGCCAATTGCATCGCCCGGTCCCTCACCGCACTTGGCTGCGTAATACCTGGACCCTAATTCAACCCTTACCCTTTGTTATCATTGTCTGTGTCTTATTAGCATTTGACTAAAGTTGCACTGCTCTATATATTTGCCTCGTTTTCGAGACTTCTTCCAACATAAATTTTTTTATCTTTAGAGAGAGACCATTGTACTCTTAAATCAACGAATTATGCCCAGTAGATCTGAAGATATCATTTTTTCAGTTCTTTCCGTGACACGGCAAAAGATGATAAACATCTGAAAATGATCTCACAGTGGTGTCTCCGGCACGTAATTGATAACACTGAAGACTTTTACATACAGAAATATCTAGATACATTTGATCTGCACATCGTGGAAATTTTGAACAAAAATTTCATTTTATCGACGAGAGAGCATTTTACCATTCCAATCGGCGACTACTGCGGAACATGAGGCGCACCCCTGAGGATCAGTTCAGGGGCATCATATGAACACCCTTCTCCCACTCAGAAGACCTGGATTAGCTTGGATTACGCTGGTGATTTAGCCTTGCTATCACATACCCACTCGCACATTCAAGAGAAGACTGAACGCCTTAACACCTGCAAAACAAGTTGGCTTCAACATCAACATGGCACTGGTTACTGTCAACACATGCCCAGTCTAGATTGATAATGAAGAACTTCCTTACGGAGGCAGATTTACCAATCTCGGCGGCATCATCGGCAGAGATGGAGGAATTAACCTAGGCACATCCAAAGCCGTCTCAAAAAGTCCAGAAACTCGCTCATCATGATGAATAAGGCAATGGCCCTATCAATTGTGCTAGCATGAGTTTTGGCATAATTTGGAAAAACGAGCATAATTTTTTGCACTTTTAATTTCTAAAAGTAGCACTGCTGGCATAATTAGCATATTTTTTGTTTTCTGAAGGGAACATTACCAGAGTCATTACTTGCTTGGTCTCAAAGATTGATTATTTTCGAGTTTTGTCCATGTTTCAGCCTGTTTTCATTCGTCTGGGGGAGGGGAAGGAAGCTTACCGTAATACTGCGTCGTTGGTCGTCTAGAGGACTGGGCACACCGGAAGTACAGAACGCGTCGGTCCCAGTTCCCGCTAACATCGTACATTTTGACACATTAAGTCGCCGCTTCTAGTCTGGAATGAAGTGCAGTAGTTCTGTTTTATCAGAGCAAGTGAGTAACTCAAGATAAAGAAAATATGATGCTCTATCAATTAACAATAAATACATAATTGTGGTTTTTGGACTAGTTTTTTTTTTAAGCATATAGTAAGGAAAAGTAGCATAATTTTGAGCACAATTTGGAAAAAATCGGGCTCTGCTAGTAGCATAATATGCTACTTTAACTGCCACAATCGGCAAGGGCCTAATTGCACTCCTCCACTTCCAGCAGAATGTCGGCGCTCGACAGAGAAGGAAATATTAAAACTCTCCACATTTCCTCTATCGCAAAAACCTCTCCACACTGGATCCCTAATAAGAAAGGCGAGGAGAGGGGCACCCCAAGAACACCTAGCGGCGGCCAGTAGAGAAAGAAATTAAGGACATAAGGAAGACCTGGGGAGGCATCAAGCTCCTGGCAAAGGACCAACAGATACGGAGGAAGCACGTTGAGTCATATGTTTGACTTGAGTAGTACTTAGTTGTAAAGTCTCCATCAATTTTTAAACGCATTCCCTTCTCCAATCGGGACTAAGGTCAATTTAGATCTCAGCCTCGTTTCCATGTTGAAATAAAAAGGCATGACAACGGAATCTGCTCCCTGACTAAAAGAGATGTAACGAAGACCTGAGGACTAAGCTGCAGAGAGCGCGCTGTTCTGCCGCCCTCTTTCGCTGCAATTTGATTTACAAAAACAAATAGACCAAATTAAAAATTAATATTTTCATAAAAAATTTGTTTAACATCCAATACTTGATAAATGCAAAGCTGAAAGTATCAATGATAAATCACATGGCGTTGGCTTCTCAAGTTTCGAAAAATCAGCTCCTTTCTAGGAATTGTTTTCGTGCTAAACTTCCGCTCCTCGAAAGACCGTTGGTTAATTTTTTTCAGCGGTCCGTCTGGTTCAAAGATCATACAAGATAATCCAACCTAGAGTCACATTTCACATCTTTTTAGACAACTGGTCTCTTATAAATCAATTCGGAGTCGAGAAAGCTTTCGTTAAACGAAGTGTCGGTGTCTTTCAGAGAACCAAAACTGAAAGGAAAAGTATATATCAATTACGATCAAGCAGGATGGACTCCGTTTTAAGAGCCAAACGGTCATTTGTTCAGTGAAGCGTTGATCTGGCGTCTTTCGGCTTTTGTTAGGTATGTCATCTTTATTCGACGGCTTTTTTATTGCTAATGGACGGGCTGTTAGCGAGAAATTAGGCAGATAGGCACGAAAGAGACTTCTTTCGAAGTATCGATAAGGGCGACATACTCTTTGTCCCAGTATTTTCGTGAAATATAAAAGACGAAGGAGACTTCTTTCACAATATCGATAAGGGCGACATACTCTTTATTCCAGTATTTTCGCGAAATATAAAGACGAAGGAGACTTCTTTCACAATATCGAGAAGGGCGACATACTCTTTGTTCCAGTATTTTCGCGAGATATAAAAGACGAAGGAGACTTCCTTCACAATATCGATAAGGGCGACATACTCCGTTGTTCCAGTATTTTCGCGAAATATAAAAGACGAAGGAGACTTCTTTCACAATATCGATAAGGGCGACATACTCTTCGTTTCAGTGTTTTCGCGAAATGGGTGACATAAAGAGGTAAAAGAGATCTTTAGGGCTCGAGACAACGCATTAAGGTTCATTTGCATGTATAGATACAATCAAAAAACAGTGGTTTTCTATCGCTTGAAAATTGTGTGTTTTCAGAGCGTCAACGGCCTTTTGAAAAGAACCCGTTACTTTTAATAAAAATAAACTGGAAGCAAGTCTTATTAATTTGCCGTCAGAGCATGGTAAATTCATTGAATGAGGTGAAGCATTTCTTGATTTACAAAAAACAGCTGACAAATCAAAAATGTTGAAGGTTTTATTATGTGGTTTGAGCGGGACTATTCGCTGTATTCTACGAAGTCAAGCACATTGTTTTGCATAAATCTGACTGACCGTTGCCGGACCCTTTGTTGTGTTAGACAAAACGAAAATGATGTAATGTGTAAGTAAAGCTCTACTCTGGGAAAAGAACGTGTTCCACTTGATCTAAACGAAGCCATGTAATTTTTGCTAACAAAATCATACTCTCTGTTATAATATTCGACAAAAGACTTAATTAAAGGTTAAAAATTTATAAAAAACCTGCTACTTGTATTTTGCGGTTGCAATTTTACATGAGCATGGAGTTAAACCAAGAGCCATAATTAAGACCCAATTATGGCTCTTGGTTAAACATAGGAAAATAAAACTAAAAAACGGCCGGTAGTAGGAAAAAATTGTGGAGGAGAATAATAACTGTAACGTTGATAGTCATTCTAGGTTTAAAAGCCTAATTATAACGACTTAACCCTGAGGATAATGAATGATTGCACATTCAGTTCACGTGATCTTCTTGAGGGCAACGGATGCCTTTCGGAGAAACTGAGACCGGAAGTCCATCGTCAACCATGCCTGAATCGTCAATTGTCTAAATTGAAAGATTTCAACTTTTTTTATACACTGGACGTAGTTGTCCATATATGTATTTTGTCGTGCAGCGAAATTCTTTGCAGCTTGTTGTCTCATGCAGTTTTACATTTGTTTCTAGTCAGTCGTTGTCTTCTCCCTGAGAATCTGATGAATTCGACAGGGCACATGCTTATCATAAATTTTCTACGACGACATACTTAAAATGAAAGCAATTGTTAACTGTTTTGTTAACACGTGCATGCTGAATTGATATTAAAAAATATCGAGAACAGCACTATGGGTTATTTTATCTGCTTCAGCATTGCACTTCAACAGAATATGTGGATGCAGTTGTCATATCAACGACATTCAACTCTGCAAATCACCTCATCAATTCTTTTGTCTTGTACCAAGTGAAGGGGCTTCTTTGTTCATTTCGCCCCCGGCCATCAGTGATAGTAAGTATCAACAACAACAACAACAACAACCTTTATTTATGTGTCAAATCTAAAATAGCAGTTATACAACCACTAACTGGGGACACTAAATACTACCTAAAAATTTGAGAAATTTAAAAATAAAACAATATATATGTACAATTTAAAATCTAACCTAAGTCTTACATAAAAGGCAGTTTTCACATTTACTATCAGTCAATTTAGAAACAAGGTCTATTCTACGTATGTTACATTTAAAAGATGATATGGATGTCAGTTCTCTTACATTTCTTGGTACAATTGCCCATATTTTGGGTCCCATATATCTAAGCGAATGTTTTCCAAAAGTGACAGTATTAAATCTAGGTATACCAAAATCATTATTACGCAGTGTGTACCTAAGTTGTGGAATTTGAAAAAGGCTACATATGTAATTAGGAGATAAATTGTTCTTTACCTTATACATAAGAATGGCTATATCCTGTAGTCTTCTGTTCTGCAGTGTACTTAGGTTAGCCATGTCTAATAATTTATCATAACTACTCCCCTTATCACAGTAAACTGCCCTAAATCGGATAAAAGAGCAGATCACCAGCAGTCCCGAAACTCCTCCTTTGCAAGTTAAGTCCGTAGACAGTTCAGCTTGCAGCCGACACTTCATCAACAGACTTATCGTGCATGTGTAATATTCCCCGTGTTATTTTTGCAGAACTACAAATTTAACGGCTTCTTTCTTCTTGATTGTCTACAAGCCCCACGTTAAGTGATGCTAACGCCCGAAGAGAAACGATGGGTTGTCGTCGGGATTTGCCTCTCAAAATCTCTTATACCAGGAATTAGGAAGGTCATTGAGCAAGAGATACATGATTTGTATCAGAATTTGGTTCGCACATCTCCCTGCATTCAGTCACAAACATGGTCTTCTTATCACAAAATCCTTCCACCTTCTACGTGGCGCCTGAATTATGTAAACATCAACAACAACAGCAAAAAACAGCCTCACAGTTATGATTACTGTGTTAGAGACGAGGTGTCTCTAGCTAAACTGTTTGTTAAGCCATTCATGTTAGGCTTCGCAGGCTTTGATGAAACATTGGATTCATCTGCAGCACTCTCTATCCTATGTGAAGCACCAAACTTTGTTTATCGTGGAATTGATATCATCGCAAAGGATGTACGTGATAATGTTCCTAATGAATGGGGCCATTGTACATTTGCAACATGGACTGAACCCTTTTACTTAAAATGCTTTCAACTCATGGAAAAGCTTATTACAAGTTTGAAACTTTCTGAAGCTTCCAAGAAAAAAGTTTTGGGGGATTTACAGGAATGGAGAAATAGAGGTATGGTTGACAAATGTTGCATCTTATCACAGTAAATGTACTGCATGCCTATGAAGAAGAAACAGAGTGGAAAAATTTATTTAACAAAGACACCAGACTAAATTACAGTAAAGGAGAATGTTCATATTTCTGCAGATCGATCTGTTCAGTGATCATGATGGCCAGTGTTTGCTAACGGCCAGGGTGACTTGGTTCTTATTTTCTCTTTTTTTTTCTTTTAATTCATCTTGTTCTCTTCTTGTTATTAAAGGTAATGACATGTGCTTCGGACAACAGGTCAGCAATGAGGTGTTCCAGCTCGTTCAAGACGAAATGAGGGTATTATCCACATCTGTTGAGGAAAATAAAGACTCCTGGGTGCAAGACCATGAAGGACTGAGGAATAACCTTGACAGTTTGAGAGAGCGATTTGCTTCTAGTCTCAGCAAACTTGAAGAGAAACATGTTGCGTTGGAGAGTGATCTAATCTCCGTTAAAGAAGATCAGTTGAAAACGAAAGAAACAGTGGCCAGTTTATCACGAGGAATAGACAAACTGTCTAAGAGCGGTAACTATGAGTGACTTAGAGTTTAAAGCCCGTTTCGATTGCGGGTCGTAAAACAAAAGCCGAACAAAAGAAAACACCTTAAAGGGAACCTCGACTCTTTTAAAAAATAGCGCTCAAAATGTTTCAAATGTGCTTCTCAGTAGATCAGGTATTAAAAAATTTCCTTACCAAGCAATCTGAATTTTTTTTATCGTTTTCTAAAGAAGGGTCTTAGAACCACTCTGAATCTCCCGCGGCTGCCATCTTGAATAGTTTGCAATGCACTCTGCAGCTGATGACATGAAATGGAGGCTAATGAGGAGTCTAATATTCTGATAACAAAGCGTGTTGTATTCGGTTCACAGCGTTAAAGAAGATGGTTCAACAGCTTGAAAAGCCTTGTCTAATGCTGCTTCTCTAATGACTCAAAATGTAATAACCTGGGTTGTACTTATAATTGTTTGTTGTTCATCTTCGGGACTCCACTGGAAATTGTCCGTAGTTGTTGTGCTTCTTGCAATTGTATTGTTCCTTTATGAACAATCTTTCGGGGAATGCGGCATGTTTCATTATTGGTACTCCAGGGCAGGTAGATTCAAACAGATATTTTAACACAATTGGAAGTAATGTCGCGTCGCAATCTGATTGGCCAATTTGCCGTCGTCGATAAGAATACAGACAACGCTGCTCGCGTCACTATGTCGCGCAACGTGTCACGCACTGAAAAAATCGTTTTATTTGACGTCGATATCGACAGCGTGGTCTGTCCTCTTATAGACAATGATATTCGTGAGTATGTGCCGAGCGTGTGGGGTACACCACTGTCGATTTGTTAACTTTTCATGTTTCATGGCATGTCACTGACATCCACTTGTCAGTTTAATGATCCACCCTTACAATGAAAAGGTACTGGCTCCTTCATTTGACGAAATGATCACCAAAATTAAGAAGCACAGAGAGATAGAATAAAGAAACACAATTGCTGGTGAAAAGAGAAACCATGAATTAGTTTGGCATCAAAATCCACACATTGACAAACGTCGTTTGGGTAACAAATTTCTGTAACGTGCACAATCTGTTAGTCCAGAAAAACCTCGTGAAGGTTAAAGAAAGGGTATCGAGTCAACATTTGCGAGTTGTTGCGAGTTATCAACATCCACAACTCCAACAAAGAAACTGCAAATAAAATCAGATAGCAACTGTACAAGGTACTAGTTCTGTCGGTTCTGATTGGTTTTATCGTCTGGCCATCCTTGTTCTAATGGATGCACTTCAACAAGAGACTAAGAATTTTCTATGATTTTTTTTGCTTTCAGCTCTCTTTTGGAAAATCTTAGTGGTTATTCTCCTGGTTCTGGTTGTGGTCTTTCTGTATCAACACTTCGCCCGCGGAACTATGTTTCGCTACTGGTATTGTAGCCGAGGCTGTATACCAGGCCACGAGCTTTCGTTTGTTTTTAAGACATTTAACAAACAGGTAAGATATGTGCAGTTAGTCTATGAATAAATACCTTGCAGCATGAGAATGTTGCGGAACAAAGATATTTTCGTTAATGTTACTTCAGAGAATTTAGTAACGGGTCAACTAATAATTCCCTAATTGATATTTTCCCTTATTCTCATTACTGGTCTGCCCGATGTTTTATTGATATCGAAGGAGACATTCTGTTTTGGTCACTCCTGGGAGAACTCTTCGATCGAGGGGACCTCTGCTCGCAAGGTATTATGGGAGTTAAAGAAGTTGATCGCGGGTATGAAAATTTTTTATGGGTTTCCGAACCGTACTTTTCCTTTACGATTCTTTGGTCTTCCGGGAATTATGGAACATGAACCGGAAAGAAAACACATCTCGTGTTATGCTCAACTACGTGAGTAAAAATTCGCAATATAGGATTAGCTGTTTATGCATTCACTTGGGATCCCCTACAAAGGAAGGGATCTAAAAATAACCATTGTGGGTAACAGGGCGTTTTTGCGGATACAGTCTTTTAGTTCGTCAACTCTTAACTCTTTAAATCCCAAAATCTGATTCTTAATTCTCCCTCCTGGCTGCGACGCATTTCCTTATGAAGTAGGTTCGAGAATTTGGTGTTAGATCACGATAACAACTTCTATGCTTGATAAGTTGAAATTTTATGGTTAGCTGTTTGCTGGATAATGTATAGCAATTGTAGAAAGAAGTTACATGCTAATCACTTCTGGGTGTTGAATGTCAGATCAGGAATCTATAGCTGCTTCAATTTTATTGTTTTAGACGCCAAAGGTTAAAGGAATAGAGTTCGATTGGGAGGAGTTAAAAAATAAACTGGGTTTGACATGTGAACCCATAAATACTCCAGGTAATTTGTTATTTCATTAATCTTGACTTATTCGTTGTTTAAGAACCCAGAACAACAAAAAACAAGCCGAAAATAAGATAGACCAGTGTATTCTGGGGTTATGAAACAGAAATCATCAAAAGAGAGATTTTTCACAATGGTACACATTTCATTTCCTTAACCTATGATTAGAGTACAACTTCCGAAAATTTCCAGACCAGCAGTGTTTTGAAATGTTCTCTGAGAGAGATTGGACCTCACAATAAGGCGAATGCACCATTGGAGTGATTAAGATAGCGCCATGGTCATAAAATGTCAACTCTCATTGGGGGCTATGTCGCTGACTAATCAGTCAGCCGTTATAAAAGCTTACCAACTTTCTTATTCCAGTTACAAAAAATGACGCTATCGTCAGCTTTGTCAATCCTAGCAGTAAACAAGACGCATGTCGTATATGAACTTCGAAATGAACCTTGTTCACCAGTGGCTCAGTGGTAGAGCATCGGAGCGCGGAATCTGATGTCCGATTTCTCATGGGAACTCAGAAGTTTTTCTTGGTCCCACGTTCGTGTCAGGACGAAAAAACATGTTTCTCTATAACTTTACCGAACAAGAAACCCACCATCTTTCTTATTCTGTTTACAAAACATGACGCAATCAACATTGCCGATCCTAGCGGTAAACATGACGCTATCGACATTCCGATCCTAGCGGTAAACATGACGCTGTCGACATTGCCGATCCTAGCGGTAAACATGACGCTGTCGACATTGCTGATCCTAGCGGTAAACATGACGCTGTCGACATTGCCGATCCTAGCAGTAAGCCGGACGCGTGTTTTATATGAACTTCGTAATAGATCTTGCTCGCCATAGAGTCTTCGTGGCTCAGTGGTAGAGCATCGGATCGCGCAATCCAAAGGTCTGAGGTCCGATTCCTCACGAAGACTTAGAATTGTTTCTTTGTCCCACAGTCGTGATAAGACAAAAAACATATTTCTCTATTTCTTTACCGAGCTAAAAACTTACCATCTTTCTTATTCTATCTATAATAAGCCGTTGTTCTATGACTTGCTTACATTTCTTCAAAGCAAGAAAATCCTTCTTTCTGACAAAAGATACCTCCCGGCTCCCCTTTTTCTGAATAAGTTTCAAAGTACGGCAACAAACAGATGTATTTCCAAAACACAGAGGAGGGCAGGACTCAATTTTTCCTCTAAAAATTCGAAAGGCCTTCTTAATCAGAATGAAAGGAAAAGAAACTCTTGCTACATTTAAAATAATCGCTGCATTAACTTTTGTCCTCTCTTTCGTTTTTCAAGGGATGCACTATTACCTCAACATCGACCGCTGTGCTTACGGAGGTATTGTGCCAGTGGCCTCTTGGTGGGATGGTATTCCCCAAGTATTAGGTCCAGAGATCTTTGCGGTAAACTCGGACTATACCCAAGTGTACTACGAAGACGACGGGGAGTGGCATCCCTATAGAAGTGCACGAGACATCTATCTTTCGTTTGATGAATAATTCTTTTAAGGTTGTCGTTAATATACAAACTCGGTCCCGGGGTCTCTCTTCTTTTTCTAATCCATTTTCACTGCATTACCGCAGTAGGGTAGGACTAGAACGGAACATATACGATCCATGTGAGTAGTCCACCCGTTAAATCCCACCCATCCCACCCCAGGGGAGGACATCCATCACACAATAATCTCGTGCGTGGGAAATTAACGTCTCCTACCCCTATCCCTGTAGGAGACGGAACCTCCATTTATTCGTCCCTATCCGAGAAGACTAGAATATCTAACCATTTCTTGATGTCATAGGAAGGTAGCATATTCTTCTCAATTATTTTAAGACCTTGAGTGTTGGTCCGGCCAGGGCTTGAACCCTCGACCTCCCGCACAACAGTCCAGCGCTCTATCCATTGAGCTAACCGGGAGGCGGTTAGCTCAATGGATAGAGCGCTGGATCTTCATTTCTTTAAGAACGAGTTTTATATGAAGGTAACGTTGCAAACTAATTAGATATGAGATATCGTGAACTACCTCCCCTAACTGAGGTTTTTACATGGCCCTTACTGCTATAAATAATTAACAACTATTCACCGAAGTGGAGGTGGCTAGTAATGGCTAAGTGAGATGATTTAACACAGAAAGATGATTTTAACTCATTTATTCCTACAACGATTACATTATTTTCAAGCGCAAATCCTGCACGAATTGCTTAGAGATGAATATCAAAAGATATTCGGAGTTTGTGTAGCCAATCAGAGTGCACTCTTTATTGTTTTGTTATGTAAGCATTTGGCTAATACGTAGAAGCATTTGGCTAATAGAACGTAGAAGTATAATAATACGTAGAATTAAGCTAATAATACGTATAATTAAGCTAATAATACGTAGAAGCATTTGGCCAATACGTAGAAGGTACACCGGCTTATCCTAATAGATACAGGTTTCCAGCGAAAGGCACTTTTCTAAAGACAAGCAGAAAGGATATTGAAATAAACAACGATTTTTCCACACAGCAAAGAACTACTTGACTTTCGTAAGTGACCTCGTGTTTGCGTAGAAATCCCGTGGGGGGCATTAAACAGTGAACTTTTACACAGGGTTTGTAGGCACGTACTTGCTCAGGCCTAATGAGGAAATGCCTTCCCCTCTTGAATGAATGAATGAAAGCCTTTATTTAAAGAGGGTAGCACTTAATAGCCAGAGGCTAATAAACTTGTGGCCCTCGCAGATTACACAACTATATACATTCAGATAAATATATAAGCTAAAATATGTAAACATTTAAAATAAGCATTCAAAATAAGACAAGATTTAATTAAGAAGATATTATTAAATAGTAAAATGATGCAAACATTGTTGTTCATGAAAAATCTTGGCAAACATGTTCTTTTTAAAACATGCTATAGAATCTAGTTCCCTAATTTCAATTGGTATACTTAACCACAGTCTTGTAGCCGAAACAGCGAAGAGCGTCCTCCCTCTGATTCTCTTTTGTTTTTAGGACAAACAGCATTAATGCTTGAATATCTAGTGTTGCGGGAGTGCCGCTTATTATTCAAAATTAAGTGTTCATTTAGATAATTCGGCAAACACCCATTAATTCGCTTATACATTATTATGCATTTATCTATCTTATGTTGCTCATAAAACAGAATCCAACCTAGCTTGTTAAACAAAGCAACCGATGGTGTCGTGCGATCGGCATAAGAAATAACGCGTGCCGCACGTTTTTGCAATCTTAAGACCCTATAAACCGACTCTGTCGCAATTTGCCCAAACTACGTTAGCGTAAGACATAACAGGGTGAATAATGCTATTATAAAACTGAAGTCGCTGTATAAGAGGTAAACAGGCTCGAATCTTACGCAGTATTGCGATTCTAGAGGCCATCTTTTTACATACTTTCTCAATATGTTCATTAAATGACAATTTGCTGTCAATTTGTACTCCTAATAAGGTAGCACAATCCACATTATTGAGCTGTTTTCCGTTTACAGTAACAACTATGTCACTTCCATTTATGTCAGCCACACATCTTTTCCCGGTGATCGTGAGTACTTTAGTCTTGTCTTCATTTAATGGGAGCTTATTTGCTGAAGCCCATAATTGAATTTCAGAGACAGACTTATCTAGTGATGAACTTAAGTTGGCTAAGTTTTTCACATCCGCAAAAGCGTTGACAGTCGTATCGTCTGCGTAAAGGTCCAACTGAGCAGTTGTATACAAGGGCAAATCGTTAATACACAAAATGAAAAATAAAGGACCTAAAATACTGCCCTGAGGGACTCCATGCAACATCAAAGCTTCACTTGACTCACTCCCATTTACATGGACAATTTGCTTCCGATCCGACAAATAAGAGTGACACCAGGCAAGCTCCCGGTTGACTATACCGTACAGCTCCAACTTGCACAACAATAGCTTATGGTCGACCATGTCGAAAGCCTTTCGATAATCGACTAGGACCATGCCGCATACATGATTGTTATCTAAGCCGAACAAAAGCTCGTCAACTAACTTAATTAGAGCAGTCTCGGTACTGTACATCCCACGAAACCCAGACTGTCTAGAATACAACAAGTTATTATCCATAAGAAAAGCATATAAAGAATTGTGCATATGACGTTCGATTACTTTTGAGACCACTGGTAGCACAGAAATCGGGCGATAATTAGACGGATCACTGGCCGCACCCTGTTTGAACAGTGGTGTCACGTTAGCGGTTTTCCAACGAGTAGGAAACGTTCCTGTGGAAAACGACATGTTGATAAGCCTTGCTATGCTTGGAGCTAAAATAGGAGCAGCAATACGCAGAAACCTGGCGCTGATTTTATCGATACCTGCAGCCTTGTGAGGACTGATCCCCTTTATAATCTGGAGCACCTGAGCATTGATTATGTCTGGAACAGAGAAAACCATATCCGGATCTTTGCAGGACTCCACAAAGTTTACCAACTTGGACAAGTCTGATGGCGTATTTCCGAGTCCGGATCTCAGATTATCGGCGATTGAGGAAAAATATAAATTAAAATGCTCTGCCATTTCTGTAGCATTTTCAACAGCCTTGCCATCCAACTGAAGCTTACTAATCCCTTTATTCATCTTTCCAGAACCAATCAATGTTTTTATCATATTCCACGTTGCTTTAGGGTTGTTTCGATTTTCTTCGAATGCATTCTCGTAAAACTCACGCTTTGCTGAGCGCAAGGCAGAAACAACCTTGTTTCTCGCCACTCGATAATTTGCCCAGTCAGAACTATTGTCTGATTTCCCTAGCCACCTTCAATAGGTGACCCACGAGAGTGCAATTTCTTAATAACTGCATTTGTCATCCAGGGGGGCTGAGTGGTATGTTTGATTCATTTTTCACCTTCTACAAAGTACCTTTTTGGGCGGGGTTGTTCAAAGATGGGTTAAGATAACCCAGGGTTAGTGGGAAATTTTATTCAGGTCAGAAAGCTTTAGAAGAAAATTCAGTCGTATTCTACTTGTCTACAATTTCATGATGAAATGCTCTCAAAAGAGTTGAGAAAATTACCCCAAAACGGCTTTTGAACAGAATAATATAGAAACCTGGATTAACCTCGGGTTAGCGTAAATCGGCCTTCGAACAACTGGACCCTGGACCTTAAGCCTTGAATAGGATGTGGAACCAGCGGCTTGAGGCCTGAGGTCGAAATACCACAATCGATAACAGGGACGGGGGCTAAGGGGCGTTGTTGACCCACCCTTCCCATCCAAGTAAGTTATATAAGAGACTCGTGTCATTGTTAGAGTGATGTTTCCTTCCAACAGATTATCATGATCACTATGATCTTTGGTTCTTTCCTTAAACAGCAACGCGGAAGCGAAAATTGAAAAAGATATCTAAATAAAAACAAACAATGAGTTTATACTCATTGGTATGAATGAATGAATTGAATTAATTAACATTTAGATAGCGCAAATTAACATATGCATATGATCAAATGCGCTTTACAATACTGTGCGGGGACTTTACCAGACTGCCACTGGCAGTTTACAATCAACAAAGGTGAATTATTTACAGATGCCCCCTCCTCCTAATTCCCAGTATCCAGGCCAGACCACATCACAGTAACCTCGTGATGTGCGTTCTTTAACGTCCCCTGCCTAATCAAATTATCTAATTAAAGATGCAGGAGACGGGCCCCACGGTTTATTCGTCCTTATCTGATAAGACTAAAACGTCTATCCATTTCTTGATATTATAGAAAGGTAATACATTCTCCCCAGTTATTTTAAGACCCTGAGTGTTGGTCCGGTAAAAGGCAATGTAAAAGGCACTGTAAAGAAATTACAAATAGTGCACCTTAACAGAAAAATATATATATACCTTCAAGGTGTATCGGACCTTACCGTGAAGCCTAGAATTGCTGCTATATATTGAGCTATAGAGCCTGATGTTGGGGGCATGGCAGATTGCTCCACAATTATGTTTTCGGGATCAATTCGTTTCTTGTGATCATTCACAGATTAAGATATGACGTTTCTCTCTTATACAGCAAGCTATTTGTAAAAAGAAATAATTTGTGCGTTATCGTGTTATCGCGCTGGGTCTCGAATTCGTTCCCAGAGCCGACCCAAGCCCTCACATTCATTCATCGAGTAAGATACTTCCGTTCCTATTCTATTCCTAATGTAGACTTTGTAGACAGTGCTCAGGGCCACGCAGGCGATATTAAAATATCAAAACCTTACGGCTCTCTCCTCTAAGAAGAAAAAAGCAGCAGTTTACCTTTTCGCGTAACACAGAAATCGCCAAACAGCAAAGATCCGTTTGATTAGGGAGTTTCACACTCCAACAGGCAGGAAATGGTAAAGCTAACTCATGTGACGAAAATCTTGATGGTTGCGTCTCGGTGTCTTTCTTTGGTTTGTTATTGACTGCTTTTCCCAGGCAGATAAATCAGACTTTTCATGTCTGGTTTCAATTTTCGTGAAAAGTTATACATTGATTTGTACTCTTCACTGCTTGAATCAACCGGAACAACTATCGACCCCATTTCCAGTACGGAAGAAGTGCAAACAAACAACCAGTATGACAGAAAACCACAGTGAATAAAGTAGAAAAGGTGAGTCGCAAATGAAATGAACAAAGCTGTCTGATACTCAAATATAAAATCCAAATTATGGACCTTCTTGTCACTTTGGCATCTCACCCCAGTAAGGTGGGGCTTTCTTTTTAATATGTGGAATAGATCGGAATATACGGCAAGCAGCATATGGCTGGGGTATCTTGAGGCCAGAGCATGCAAGTTTACTATATAACATTTTCCACAAGGGGTCCTCCTGGACTGGGAGTCACGTCGGCCAAGGTGGGTCATTGGGGGTGTCCAGTGTGTGCATGTGGTGCAAAAAAATGGCCTTTTAATCTGCTTCAAATACAACAACAATAACTTTATTTATACTCGATCAATTGGAGCTTGTTAGGCTCCTAGCACGTACAGCTAGTGTGTCGAGTTAGCAAATAATATATATAAAATGACTATGAAATAAAGATATTGAGTCAACAAATTGGCTAAAAGTATTATGTATTAGGAAATTGAGAACAAAAAGTAAGATTAATTATATGATGTACAACTAATTAATTATTAAGAACATATTGATATAAAAGCAAGAAGACTGAAAATTTTATGTACAGCATAAAAAACAGCTACAAGTGTCGAACGTTATTTTTATAATTTGAGAAACAAAATTTCTAATGGTAGGAGCAGTTCTTAGTTCATCCTGCAGTGAGTTCCACATCTTCGGAACGTAGTACCTAAAAGTATGGAGTCCATACTTGAACGTATTTGCTGTATGTAGAATAAGCTTCATTTTACCACCCAGATTACGTTCATTACTTCTTAGTGACAGGAGACTACTAAGAAATGTTGGTGTAGTTGCATAGATAACCTTATATATAAGTATACACATGTCCTGAATCCTTCTATTTTGCACGCTTGGCATATTTGCCTTTACAAGTAATTCATCATAGGTGCTAATGTTGTCATTAAAAATACATCTCATAGCACGCTCGTTTAGCTTTTCGAGTTTGCCAGCTGCTGTTTTGCCACAATACATTCATACAGTAGAGCAATAGGTAAAATTAGGTCTATAAGCTTTGTACAACAAAAGTTTTGTTCTAGTACTCAACAGCTTCTTAAACCTACTTATGATCGGTATTTGTTTGCTCGTTTTCTTACATAACAATGCAAAATGTTTACTAAAATTCAGATTAAATACAATGAAATATATGAAGTTCATATATTTTGAACTGCGGTATTAGATACGTATGATGCACGATCCTCGCAGTAGATAGCGCTATTTATGCAATAGCGAAAATCAGACCTGAAAAAAAATCAGGCCTGTACGGGACTCGAACCACTGACCTCTGCGATACTAGTGCAGCGCTCTACCAATTGAGCTAACAAGCTCATTTATCACTTTCACGGGTTTATTACGAATCAACTTAACGGCCTGCTCCCAGTTGGCTTGTTAGCTCAATTGGTAGAGCGCTGCACTGGTATCGCAGAGGTCAGTGGTTCGAATCCCGTACAGGCCTGAAATTTTTTCAGGTCTGATTTTCACTATTGCTCAAATAGTGCTTTACTGCGAAGGATCGTGCACATTTACGTTTCATAACCGCAGTTCATACATATGTTTCATATGTTTGTTGTTATTTAAAAGAATATTTATACGGCAGCCATTTATGAAAAGTGGTCTATTACCGCTTATTATCCAACTGCACTAAGTACAGTAAAAATAACGCGCGACTCGAGTACAAATATCCAAGATATTGTGCAGTTGGTTATTTTGTAATGTAAAAAACCTGTTCAACCGGTCGGCTGCGTACGCAACGCTTCTCTGTCTGCTACGCTTTTCCCACTTTATAGGAAATGCGCATGAAATATAGCAGTTGGATAATAAATAACTAATAAGACGTTTTGGTGTGTGTGTAGAAGTATAGTGTGTGTAATATTGCTGAGTACTTTTTACGAGTTGTGCTGTGCCGTATTTTGACGAGCCCTCGTACTACACACCAAAACGTTTTATGATATATATTTAGCTGCCTCTTCACAATTTTAAGATCTAATTAACCTTGAATTTTTCGTCAACAAACAATGATGAGAAATTCGAAAGTGAAATAAAAATTTTATTGTTTTTCTGAAGCCTTTAACTTGCAAACAAAGATTACTTTTTATCAACTACTTAAATCAGCCAATAAAATGATTCTAAATGTATTGTTATTAAAATGTAACAATAAACTGTCATGGTTAGACTTAACATTCTGTGGACTCAGAACAGTTTCATTACAAGACGTTTAATTATTTAAGAGGAGCTATTATTTACATGAATATCACTCTTATTGTGTTATCGTAACAGAGACCGTTAGTGAATGGAATTGAGTTCAGTTGGGAGGCTTTAAAAAAGAAAATGAACCTCAAGTTCCGTCCACTTGATGACCCAGGTATTTCTTATTATTTTAGCAGCCAACAGCATGTCAGTGTCATTGCATGCAACTTTACAACTTTCGATTGCGTTTTAGGCAACCGTTGAGCAATTGTCAAGTAAACATCAAAACGAACTCCGGATTACTTTCTCTGTAAATGGTCCGGAAAACTCGCGCCACTTTCTCGACCAATCAGATTTCAAACTAAAACCAATCACGACTTGCGTCATCCACGTTTTTCCGCGCTTCAGGCAGTAAACTTGTTTTTACTTTGAGTTCTCATTGGCTCCTTGTCATTTCTTTCCTTTTTTCTGATTGGCTGTTTTAATTACTTTGGTTCTGGTTTTACGGCACTCATCCGGAAAAGCGCAGTAATCAAAGAATTCACAACGTCCAAACAGCACAGAGAAAGATATCACAAAGAACCTATGAGAATCGGAGCTAAGATAAGTAATAAGAGGTTTCAAACGTGCGATGAGCGATGATGTTCGTAACTTAAGTCAAACCCGAGTCGCAATGGTTTCAATTTTAATCTTTCTGATTGGTAGGCACGAAGGTGCAAGATTTCCTTTGGAATCTCAGATTACATTTGACACTCTGACAAAAATTGCTCCGGAACACAACAGCATCAAACAGATAAAGCCTCTTTTCAAAAGGCATCGTTACTCGAAAACGAAGTCACCCTGTTTGGAGAAAAAAATAAAATGAAGTAAAACAGCAGGAATAAAGTTCTCCCAGGTGTATGAATTCGTTAAAGTATTCTATTGAAAAGTAAAATATAAGGTTTGTGGTCCCAGTATTCAAGCGGTATTATTTACCTTGCTCTGAGTCAATCTGCAGAGTATATTAGAGCTCGGGGGGATAAAATGCCTCTCTAGTCTCGTTCCCCGACCTTTCATAATCAAGTAGTTGTAACGGTTCAGTTACAGTTACACGGCAGGATCTGGGTACGAAATTAATGCGTTTTCTTGACGATCATATGTCCGGAACACACTGACGGGTATGGGTACTAACCATCTTGTATAGACAGTCTGACTGGAATCCCTCCCCATATTTTTCGTTTTCTTTGTTAAAGGGGTGCGTTACTACCTCAACATTGATCGCTGTGCGTACGGAGGTATCGTACTTGTGCGCTCACTCTTGGATAACACTCCACAAGTGCGAGGGGCAGAGGTTCTAGCCGTGAACTCTGATTGTTCTCAAGTCTTCTACAATGACGACGTCGTTTGGAGGCCTTATCAAAGCGCAAGTTCTAAAGATATCCGTTGTGTACCAGCAAATGGATGATGCAGTTCGTTTATTTCAGCAGAACCCGTTGTCTCAAGGGGTATCCTTGTGTCTATATGTCTCCAAGATGGTTCCGACTGTAGACAAAGGTCGCTTCTATGCCTTTGGACGTGTGTTTTCAGGACTTGTTGAAACAGGACAGAAAGTGCGCATTATGGGTCCAAATTAAGTGCCCGGAAAGAAGGAGGATTTGTACAACAAAAGTATTCAGAGGTTGGTGATTGGGTTAGAATTAGAAGAATTAGATTGTGATCTAAGTAGCAGTCCTGTGTTTTTTAATAACTTTTTTGTTTGTTTTACAGCATTTACGTAACAAAACTTTTTTATGGTGACCATTTTACAGTAACTTTTTGAAAAAAGCTGAAATTGGAACCTTGCTATTAAAATGTTGTACAACTTACCAACACCAATACTATTTCTCTTCAAATAGTTATGCCCACAGATCTAGGCACCATGAATTTATAAAACTTCTGTAAGATCACACTACAACAATAATGCACATCATAAACACTGGTGCACAAGCTGTACAGATTACAGGTCAGGGCTTGACACTAACAGTAGCCAAATAGCCACGGACTAGTAGAAATTCAGTTTTGGCTAAGCCTTTTGTATTTTTCCCCATTTCCACTGGCTGCTTTTGAGAGTAAACAAACTTAAATTGACCAAACTAGTTTGTCTCTTTCTCAAGGAAGACCAACTCAACACCTTTCTCGAAATTCTTTTGCAGACATATCACAGTAGTGGACACATATTATGTGTAAAGTAGCTCCTCCGTCTTCCTTAGGTACTCTTTCATCCTTTAAGAACTTTGTCACTAATCACTATTTTAACTTATTAGCAAATGTTTTCGATATTGACCAACCGTGTACCTGGTCAGTGTTTATAGACTGTTCCTGCCATAGAACTCATTCGCACTGACTTAAAACTTTGTAATATTTATTTATTTTTTATTCTGTAGGGAGTTTCCTTGCATGGGTACTCACGTCCCGTTCGTTACTCCCTTTTGGCAATTTTTTTTTTTTTTTTTGTACGTGTAACTTCTCGTTTATTACTTTTGTAACTCAGTAGAATGCCAATAAAATTTAAAAAAAAAAAAAAAAAAAAAAAAAAAAAAAATACGCAAATTTATGTCTGTGTACTCTTCCCTGTGTGGCACTTGAATGGGTAACTGAACATGTTATGTTAAAAGAAATATTTGACAGACTTAACAGCATTTATTTTTGTTACCAAATTTGTTGAGCTTCCTGATAAAATCACGCGCAAAATTGAGGGGCACTGTAAAGGAATAACATTTCATTTAGCGTCACAACACATGGATGATCTCTCGTGGTATGCTACAGAAATAATTAGATGAGAAAGATGTAATTCTTTCAGTGTTAAAATCTGCTGTTTTTTGCCATCAAATTTCACCAACAACAGTTTGCTAGATTGGTTAGAAAGATGTTTTGGATTTGAAACAATTCTACAGTGCCTGTCTATGAAGAAGTCTTGACAGTTTTTAAAATGATGTCTTAGGGTCTTGATATTCTTCTAAGTTTCAAAGCAAAAGAGAGTCCTGAGAGTCTTCATGGGAAAATTGATGGATTTTTGTATGTGGTCTGTGGGCCTGAGAGATTTGAGGTCAGATAAACATAAGGCCATCAAACAAAATTAAAACTGGTGCAATTCTTTGAGATAAATTGGTTCAAGGGTGTCAGAAGGTGTGCTGACCATGTGTCAATCAGTCTCAGATGTGAAATCCCTCTGTTTTATTGTTTTTGTTTGTTTTTTTTGTCTGTTTGTTTTTGTTTGTTTTGGTTTTTTTTCCTTCTCTCTAATGGATAGAAGAGGATTTTTTACTGGTGGTGAATAAGAAAAAGACCAAGACTCTGGCTTGACTCTGGAGAGAGGGCTATGCAGCCAACTTTCATGGATTAATTTCACCATTAATTTCTCACAATTTGGACAATGGAATATCTAAACCTTTTGCAGCTTAATTGAGTTCATGTAAACTTCTGTGGCATCTCACATTTAATACTGTTGTTGTTACTATATTATTGGAACTGGTTTTAAAATGGCTACTGGACAATCCAATCTCTGATTCTTAATTGCAGCTTAGCTGATTTCTTCCTTGCAACAAAGTATCTTAACCATGTTGCATTTCACAAAATAGTTGCTTTGCCATCAGAACTAGTTAAAATGAAATGTAATTACTGGTACCAACATTACGAATAAAAGGATGTTGCTTGCATCGTGCTTTCAATTCTTACTAGTAATTCTACTGTTATAGGACCTAGCTATCATCAATGCGTGGCCAGTAAAAAAAAATTATTGGCTAGTAACATCTAAGTTGTCACTAGCCACTATGCTAGTAAGCTAAAAAGTTAGTGTTGAGCCCTGCAGATTGTATTATGGTTGGCAAACAGAAAGTAACCTGGGTTTCCAATCTCATTGAATTAAGGTGTATGGAAAAGAAATTACTCCTTCTACTGTTGCTAAAGATCTTGGCATTTATATTGACGAATCACTAACTTACAACAAACACATTACTAAGACAGTCTCTACTTGCTTACATCAAATCATACAAATCAATAGAATAAAACACTTGTTAGACAAGAAAACAATACTTCTCCTTATGAATTCCTTCATTTTTAGTAAATTATATTATTATTATTATTGCTCAACTGTTTGGTCTAATACTAGTAAACACAACATCAACAAACTTCAGTTAGAACAGAATTTTCCCGCCCATGTTCTTCACCTTAAAAGTTCGATCACATCTCACAAGCTTTCAAATCGCTCAACTGGCTGCCTGTTAATGACAGAATTTACTTAACAATGCAGTGATTATGTACAAATGTATTTAATAAACTTGTGCCTGACTACCTAACCGAGAAATTTACTATGCGTTCACAAATGCACACTAGAAATACTAGACAATGCGATCAACTGAACATTCCAAGGTGCCACCTAACCACTGGTCATTGGTCCTTCGCCTACTGCAGTGCAAAGCTCTGGAATGATCTAAGAGACAATGTTAAATCTTCAGAATCAATCAAACTTTTTAGGAACAAAATTGCCAACCTACTTTTCTCTGATCAGCCTATGAATTTGTATATGACCTATTCAAATGTTAACCTTTTAATGTTATTTATTATAATTATTTGGTAATTTATTTAGTTATTTTCGCTATTTAGTAGCCTTACGACTGAAAAACCCTTTTGGGGAGTTGCAGTAAAGTATGTATGTTCAATGTAGCAACCAAAAGAAAGCCGCTTTCTAAGACTCCCCATGTGATTTCTTTGCAAAATCTTTTTTCTCTAAAATCTAAGTTTTCTAACTTTCTGTGCTGTATTCGATTTACGTTTACATTAATTCAGCCTCGCTTCCGTTCTTGATTCGATGTATAATCACTTCCGGTAATGGCGTCGACACATGTTAGAAAATATTAAAAGTTCTGTGTTGGAATCCAAGAATATATCTCCGTTTCTCGTGCCATCCGAACACCACATGGTGTCAGGAGTAAACAAGAAGATATAAACTGTGTCCAGAACGGATATTTAGTGATCAGTGATCAGGAATTACGCGGAAATATGGCTACGAATCTTCCACCACCGAAAGCTCTTTGTTTATCGGGAAATGCAAGTGAGAATTTCAAGTTGTTCAAGCAGCAGTACGAATTATATGTGAACGCCATTGGATTATCTCATGCCAGTAAGGAAAGGAGAAGTGCTATACTGCTAAATCTCGCAGGTGAGGAGGCGCTGAAAATCTACAATGGCTTCACATGGGCTCCAGCTGTAGGTGACCCCGAAGGGGAGGAACATGTACCAGGAGAGGACAAACTGGATCCGGAATTAATTCTGGAGAAATTCCAGAGGTTCTGCACGCCGAAAACAAACGTTACTTATGAACGTTACAAGTTTCACAGGTATACGCAATCAGAAGGTGAGAGTTTCGATAATTTCTTATCACAAATTAACACTCTCGTGTCTACGTGTGCCTACGGTGAACTAAAGGACGATTTTGTCAGAGATAAGATCGTATTGGGTATAAATAGTGATAAGGTCAGAGCACGGCTGTTGAGAGATGGTGAACTGACTTTAGAAAAAGCGATAAATGAGTGTAGAGCAGAAGAATGTTCTGGAAGGTGGGCTCAGGATATAAAAGGAGAGACTTCTAAAGTGCAGGCAGTTCAACATAGGCGGAAAGGAGGCCCTCGTGACAAGGGACCACGTAGTAACGGGCAGCAAAGAAGTGCATCAAATTGCTCCCAGGCATCGAATAGCCGGTCATGCCGGTGGTGTGGAAAGGAGGTGCACCCCAGAGAAAGATGCCCTGCAAAAGACAGTAAATGTAACAAGTGCAAACGCCCAGGACATTGGGGCAAGGTCTGCAGGAGTAGCAAAGAAAAAGGGTCTGTACAAGAGGTAGCAGAAGTGCAGTCTGACTCAGATGAGTACTACTTCTTAGGAAGCATCAGTGATGAAAGTTACTCTATTGAGAGTATCAACAACAGGAAACGCAGGAGTGCATGGTTTACGGAAGTCCAGGTGTCAGGTCAGAGCCTGAAATTTGCTGTTGATACTGGAGCAGATGTGACAGTCATTCCCAAAGCTGTGTATGATACACAGTTTTCACACTTCAATTTGCAGAAGCCTGACAGGCCTCTTAGTGGCCCAGATCAAAGCAACCTTTCAACTTTTGGATTCTTTACTGCAGAACTAAAGAAAGGTGATCAGACAATCACAGAGGATATATATGTGTTCCCCAAAGGCTCTCTATTGCTAGGTAGAGACGCTTGTGCAGATCTAGGTGTCGTTAAGTTCATTGGAAAAGTTACGTCAGATCCTATCCAGTCAGCGGAGTTCGGATCAATGTTCAAAGGCTTAGGAAAGCTAGAAGGAGAATATAAGATTAAGATCGAGCAAAACGCAGAGCCATACAGTGTGATGACTCCCAGGAGGATATCTATTCCACTACGTCCTCTAGCCAAAGCTGAACTTGACAAGCTTATCGAGCTAGATGTTATAGAACGGTGCACAGAACCATCGGAATGGTGTTCTCCTATGGTCGTGGTGCCTAAAGGAAATGGCAAAGTGAGGATCTGTGTGGATCTCACGAAGCTTAACGAAGTAGTGAAGAGAGAAAGAATCATGCTCCCCACAGTGGATTATACAATTGCTCTGATGGGAGGTGCTAAGGTTTTCTCTAAACTGGATGCCAATGCGGGCTTCCACCAAATCTGCTTGGATGAAGATTCAAGGAAACTGACCACGTTCATCTCACCATTTGGTCGATTTCGATACAAGCGAATTCCCTTCGGTATCAAATCTGGCCCTGAGAAGTTTCAGAGTGAGATCTACCGAATACTAGGTGGTCAACAAGGTGTGGTATGTCTCATGGATGACATTGTCGTGTTCGGAAAGAACCAGGAGGAACATGACGAGAGACTCGTACAGACATTAACACGGCTGAAAGCAGCAGGTGTCACCTTGAATAAGGATAAGTGCCAATTCAGCAAAAGCCAGATTGACTTTCTAGGTCATCGGATCGGAGTTAATGGTGTGGAAAGCTCTCCAGAGAAGGTTGAGGCTATATTGAAAATGCGTGCTCCAGAGAATGTGAGTGAGGTAAGAGGTCTGATGGGTACCGTGAACCAGCTCATGAAATTTGTACCCAACCTTGCTACTATGACACAACCTCTACGTGAACTCTTGAGCTCTCACAGTGCATGGTGCTGGGGTCCAGCACAGGAACAGGCTTTTAAAGAGATTAAACAATGCTTGACGAGCAGCCCAGTGTTGCAAATATATGATCCTTCACTGGAGACCAAGGTGTCAGCAGATGCGTCTTCATACGGACTTGGCGGAGTGCTTTTGCAAAAGCACGGTGACAGGTGGGCGCCAGTGGCGTATGCGTCCAAAAGCCTTCTGGATGTAGAGAAAAGGTACGCCCAGATTGAGAAGGAGGCCTTAGCTAGTACCTTCGCATGTGAACGATTCACAGATTACATTCTGGGAAAGGATATTATACTTGAGACTGATCATAAGCCTCTTGTACCACTGCTATCCACGAAGGAGTTGGATCAACTACCCGTACGTATTCAACGAATGAGAATGAGGCTCATGAGATACTCGTTCACACCTGTTCATGTGCCAGGAAAACTGTTGTACACTGCAGACACGCTATCTCGTTCTCCAACACCAGCCAAATCAGGTGATTCATTTCATGAGGAAGTGAACTTATATGCTCATCAAGTCATAGCTGGAATGCCTATCAGTGATAGCAAATTAGATGATATTATGATCCATCAACAGGAGGATGAAGCATGCAGGCAAATTATGAACTATGTAGCTGAAGGTTGGCCTGAAAAACATAATGTCAAGGGTTTAGTCAGCCCTTATTTTGCTCATAGAGCAGAGCTGACAGTGGTTAAAGGGCTGTTGATGATGGGACCTCGAGTCGTTATACCATCGTCTATGAAATTGGAAGTCCTGGATAAGATCCACGACGGTCACCAAGGGATTGTCAAGTGCAAGGCATTGGCCAGAAACACAGTGTGGTGGCCAAGCATGATGAAGAATATAGAGGAGTTAATTGAAAACTGTCGCAAGTGTCAGTCTAACAGGAAAAATCCTCCAGAACCTCTAGTTCCTACCATGCTCCCACAACGACCATGGCAATACATAGCCACTGATGTCTATGAACTCAATAAAAGACTGTATTTAGTAATGATTGATTACTACTCCAGATGGGTAGAGGTAGCTAGTCTGAGTTCAACTGCCTCAGCAGAGGTCATAGACAGGATGAAACGTGCATTTTCCAGATTCGGAATTCCAGATCAAGTAAAATCTGACAATGCCAGCTACTATACATCAAGGGAATTTAAGATGTTCACTTTAGATTACGGGTTTCGACATGTCACTAGCAGCCCAGGTCATGCTTCAGGCAACGGGGAAGCAGAGAGAGCAGTGCAAACAGCTAAACGTCTCCTAGCTGGCTCTCAAGATCCTTATCTTGCTTTGCTACAGTATAGAGCGACACCATTGGCTAATGGTTATTCTCCAGCTGAGCTAATGATGTCAAGGAGGCTCAAAACCAAAGTGCCGGTGGCCCCGTCTCAGCTGTCCCCAAACCTTGTGCAGAATCATGCCCTACGTCAGTTTGAAGACAATCACAAAACCAAACAGAAGCTGCACTTCGACAGAAGGCATTCAGCGAGGCCTCTTGTTCCCTTAGAGAAGGGAGATGAAGTGATGGTACAAGACAGAGGACAGTCTGGAATAGTAGTGGAGAAGTGCACACCTCGTTCTTATGTGATCCATACGGACACTGGGTCATATAGAAGGAATAGAGTACAGATCAACAAGATACCACCCCCACCCCCAGCTGCAGCTACATCTCCAGCCAAACCCACACCGGTGCCAGTACCTCCATCACCTAAACTTCCTTCACCCCAAACAGCTAACACTGCAGAAGGAACTGGCACATCAAAAGTGTACACCAGATCTGGCCGTCAATCTAAGCCCTCATCTAGATTGAAGGATTATGTGCCATAAGTGAAGTTATACTTTCTGGCCAGATTTTCTCTGGTTTCTCAGACAGAAAGTCATAACTATGAACGCGTATTCTAGTGTGTGTGAGACTTAGTGCAGAGACAAATGACAATAGCTACCCAGGATGTGTTTCTTAACAAAATGACGATTACTTGAGGACATTTGATTGACGTTGTTTTAATTTTGAATTTCACGCTAGATAAGAAACAAGTATGTCTAAGTAAGTTTCTCTTTCATTATCTTAAAGGGGGAGATGTGCTGTATTCGATTTACGTTTACATTAATTCAGCCTCGCTTCCGTTCTTGATTCGATGTATAATCACTTCCGGTAATGGCGTCGACACATGTTAGAAAATATTAAAAGTTCTGTGTTGGAATCCAAGAATATATCTCCGTTTCTCGTGCCATCCGAACACCACACTTTCAGGGCTCGAAATTGCGCCTGTATCAGGTGCATTTGCGAATAAAGATTTCGCTTTTGTGACTAAAATTTCTCCATTAGTAGTGATTTAGCAACCATTTTATAGCCTAGCTTATAAACAATATTTAACAGCCGTGTGTCTTACTTGTTACTGTTTAAACAACAACAAACATATGAAACATATGTGTGAACTGCGGTTATGAGACGTATATGAGCACGATCCTTCGCAGTAAAGCACTATTTGAGCAATAGTGTAAATCAGACCTGAAAAAAATTTCAGGCCTGTACGGGATTCGAACCACTGACCTCTGCGATACTAGTGCAGCGCTCTACCAATTGAGCTAACAAGCCAACTGGGAGCAGGCCATCAAATTAATTCGACATAAACCCGTAGATGATAAATCAAACAACAACAAACATATGAAACATATGTGTGAACTGCGGTTATGAGACGTATATGAGCACGATCCTTCGCAGTAAAGCACTATTTGAGCAATAGTGTAAATCAGACCTGAAAAAAATTTCAGGCCTGTACGGGATTCGAACCACTGACCTCTGCGATACTAGTGCAGCGCTCTACCAATTGAGCTAACAAGCCAACTGGGAGCAGGCCATCAAATTAATTCGACATAAACCCGTAGATGATAAATCAAACAACAACAAACATATGAAACATATGTGTGAACTGCGGTTATGAGACGTATATGAGCACGATTGTTACTGTTTGTTGTGGTTTTAGCCAAAAAATCCTGTGAAATTCAAGTTGAATGTTGCATGCCTTTTGTCGTTGATTTCTTGCTGAGAAACGTATAGTGGGTGCACTTTTTCAGAAAGTATGTCGTGTAGTGCTCATGAAATTACTTATGCAACTAAACTCTATAATTTGCAACTAAATTTTAGAAATTATTCGCAAACTGTGATCAAAAAATTTTTTTTAATTTCAAGCCCAGACTTGGGGGCAGCTTATGTGCTGGTGATTACTGCAACTTTGCTTTGGACAAGAAGTTAGTTACAGTACTTTACAATAGTTATTATGCAGCTCTTTGACAGGTAGTTATGGTAGTACTCATGTGGTAACAAGTTCAACAGAATGCTTGTTTGATGAGGAAGGT
This sequence comes from Stylophora pistillata, assembly GCF_964205215.1. Lineage (NCBI taxonomy): Eukaryota > Metazoa > Cnidaria > Anthozoa > Scleractinia > Pocilloporidae > Stylophora > Stylophora pistillata. The sequence continues at coordinate 20,834,551 of NC_142522.1, forward strand.
AGCTAATATTTCTAGTGCTTTAATCGGCATCCTAATAATAGCTCACCATTGAATATTTCTTTGAGCTTAAAACTTTTTGAGTAAGGAACAAACTACTTCAATAGTTAAACTAAACATTTCCTTTATGTTCATTTCCTTTCTAATTTTATTCTTCTGGGACAATTTTGATGATGGGGCGCTATATTGAAGCCATTGAAAATGTTCCCTGTGGCAACATTGTTGGTTTGGTTGGCGTTGATCAGTTCTTGGTCAAGACTGGTACTATTACAACCTATGAAAATGCCCACAATTTGAAGGTTAGTATTTTAAAGGACACAGAGTATTCAAGATTACCCTCCAATTTTCCATTAGAGCTGGCTTTAGAGTAACCTCAAGTTTTAGACAGTGGATTTTCTAGTGCATTTATGTGAGTTTTCCCTAACCACTCCCATAAGTGACCAAGACAGAATTTCTCTTCACATTATCAAGCAGACAAGTGATGAGAATGAAGAAAAATATCAGCTAGGGGCAGACAGCATGGAGAATTGCTTATGAAATCTTGAGAGTGACAGGGTATAGAAATGTAGTAGCACCAGAAGTGTACAATAACCGGAGAAAAATTTGCGCATTTGGAACAAAGGCCTTTCAGGCTATGGAAATTTAGGCTGAGAATTTTATCTCCAGTGCCAAATGAGCCATGAGTCTATGGTAAGCATTAAGATCCACTCTTATTAAGCAGTGTAATGTATAGAAAGAGGTAATAACCCCCAACAGAAGTATCTCTTTGGAATTAATGATGAATTTCTCGTTCTTTTAGCAAATGAAATTCTCAGTGTCGCCAGTGGTTCGTGTTGCTGTGGAGGCTAAAAACCCATCTGATTTGCCAAAGTTGGTGGAAGGCCTCAAACGACTGGCTAAGTCTGATCCTATGGTGCAATGTACAATTGAGGAAAGTGGTGAACACATTGTGGCAGGGGCTGGAGAACTGCATTTGGAAATCTGTTTGAAAGATTTAGAGGAGGACCACGCTTGTATTCCTTTGAAGGTACATACTAAAGAAAGAAAAAAATTGAAGAGGTTCAGTCAACCTATCCAACTGTTTCTCTATTATATATTTTTTTTATCTTTTGGCTTTAAATTTCCTGTGGTAGAGGGGTCAAGTTTGCAAATCTGTGACAAATAAGTATAAAAGAAATTAAAGAAAATGGGGTTTAGGTTTTACGCTTGCTTGTATAATTATTAGGCAAAATTAAAAGAAGCATTGGTAATCATTGGAGCCCAGAGGATCGGGGAACCATGAGACTTTTGAGTTAGCCCTAGCCCTTTAATTGTAATAATATTACTATTTTTTATCATTACTGTGGGATATCATTACTGTGTATCATCTCCAAAGTCCTTGAAAAGTGCGTTTTTTCATGTGTTTTTCCCTTTATCCAGCCTAAACTTTACCATCTACAAGACGGTTTTGTCAAAGGACGTTCATGTGTTACAAGTCTTCTCAGATCTACATTTGTCTTTGCCAAAGCACTTGATGAGAAGAAACAGCTTGATGCAGTATTTCTGGATTACAGTAAAGCATTTGACTCTGTATCATTTAACTGCTTATTAAGGGAACTGTATGGCGTTGGTATAAGAGGGAACTTGCTATCTTGGTTTAGAAGTTATCTGACAGATCGATTGCATAAGACAGTTATAGGTGCGTGGGAAATTAACGTCTCCTGCCCCTAACCCTGCAGGAGACGGGACCTCCATTTATTCGTCCCTATCCGAGAAGACTAGAATATCTAACCATTTCTTGATGTTAAAGAAAGGAAAAAGGAAGCATATTCTTCTCAGTTAATTTTAAGACCCTGAGTGTTGGTCCGGCCGGTATTGAACTCTCGACCTCCCGCACAGCAGTCCGGCGCTCTCCCAATTGAGCTAACCAGGCGGCGGTCGAGGAAGGAAGAGAAAGGGTCTGTCCGAGACCATACCACCATTGGACAAGTTCTTGGACAAACTGTAGGCTTTGATCGTGCTTCCAGAGGAAACAGTTGCTTTACTAAGCAGCCCAATACCAAGTTGTAGTCTAACCAGCTGTGACGAATCCGCGCCACAAAGGTGGGTGCCCCCTAACACAAACAAAACACAGAACATAAACGAGTCCGAGAACACACGCCACAATACAACTAAACGTAGGCCTAGAGATATTTATTATGCTAATTAAAACAATAAAGCGACTAACAATAACGATAATACAATGATCTAATTAATTTACAGGAATACGCTAACTTAAACTACAGTACACTAAAACTATTTACAAGATTATTACTATTAAGATAAAAAAAAGGTTTTTTTTTTTTAGTTCAGTTCGGTTGGGTTTCACCTTACGCCCGCGTCCGTGTTCTTCTCTTGTCCACAAATCACCACGCTCCACCAACAAACAGTGCCCTGCCAAACCAAACTCCCGTTTCTCCAACCAGGTTCCTGTCTCACCAGTTCTCAACTTTGCTCGTTTCCTTCGTTACAACTTTGCTTCGTCTTCTGACAACTTTGCAGTTTTCAACTTTTACTTCTCGTAACTTGATTCGCTCAGACTTGTTATTGAATTAGTTACTATCTCTTCTTCCTTTAGCTCACAGTCTGGTAGATTCTTTGCACACCCGTTCCCCCGCAAATGGTTTTCTACCGTGAAATGGAACGATTATTCTGAATGAATTTCTCAGAAATGATACTGTGCCGAGTCTCCGTCGACTCAAATTTTTCCACGCTCTTCGCTCGTAACTCACAAACCTTCACCTCACTTCTTCAAAAAAAAACCACACCGTACCAAACCACCCAAATCCTTAAATACACATGGACGCAAGGTGCCCGAAAAGAATGAAGAAAACTATTTGATATACACAATAAAGGTTAATTACACAACAGTTTACACAAGTGAAGAATAAAAATTACGTAACAGATACAAATAATCACGAACTACACTGATCCTAAGAGAATAAAAAAAATAATTTACATTTAATAAATAAATTCCTAACACTTCCATGACACCTCCCCCCTTAAATAGCTATTTTTTGGGGACATGGAAACACAAAAATAGTGCTTAATTAAAGATTACATTGATATACTGTAGAGCAATATGAGGTATTTACGCCCTACTAAGGGCATCTACGTTACAATTTTGCTTACCACTCTTATGTTCTATTTTTATGTCGTACTCCTGTAAGGTAATGCTCCACCTTAATAGTTTCCTACTCTTGTCGCGAACCTGATTTAACCACACAAGGGGATTGTGATCCGTTTGCAGCTTAAAAGTGCGGCCATATAAATAATAGCGAAATAGCTCTACAGCCCAAACAATTCCTAAACATTCTTTTTCTGTGGTAGACAACTTTTCCTCTCTAGGCTGTAACTTTCTACTAGCATATGCTATGGGGTGTTCCTCCCCGTCCTGATCTTTCTGACTTAAGATGGCCCCAAGACCTCTATTTGACGCATCTACTTGCAAAATGAACTCGTCATTCCAGTGTGGTGGCCTCAAAACAGGGGGAGTCTGCATTGCAACTTTCAAATCCTGAAAAGCTGATTCATGATTAGTACTCCATTGAACCTTAGAGGGATTTTTACCCTTAGTGAGGTCGGTAAGGACAGCAGCCCGTTCCGAAAAATTTGGGATAAATTTCCTATAATACCCGATTAAGCCAAGAAAAGATTTTACCTGCTTCTTAGTTTCTGGTCTGGGATATTCTTTAATGGCTTGAACCAAAGCTGTGCGGGGCTGAATTCTATCACCTCCAACTCTGTGACCAACAAAATCGACCGTTGACATCGCGATCTTACATTTGGACGGCCTAGCATTCAGTTTGCACTCTCGTAAACGTTGTAAAACCTGTTGGAGCTCAAAAAGGTGTTGGGGAAAAGATGTTGACGTGTCAACCTCGACATCATCAATGTAGGCATCTGCAAAATCTAACCCCTGCAAGACTTTCTCAGACATCATCCTTTGAAAGGATGCTGGAGCTGTTTTCATACCAAATGGCATAACTAAGAACTCATACAAGCCTTTGGTAGTAATAAATGCGGACTTTTCGATGGTAGAGGTCTCCAAGGGAATCTGCCAGTAACCTTTTGTGAGATCAATTGTACTAATGTACTTAGCAGAGGCAATCTTCTCAATCATACGTTCCATGGAGGGAATAGGATAAGCATCCATCTTTGTGACAGAATTCATTTTTCTGTAATCAACACACAGTCGTATTGTACCATCTGGTTTGGGAACAATGACAACAGGGGCCGCCCATGGACTAGTAGAATGGCGTATTATGCCCATTTCCAGCATATTTTCAATCTCTTTGTTAACCTCCTCCTCAAGTTTTTGAGGGACCTTATAAGGGGCGCACCTAATGGGTGGGGAATCACCCGTGTCGATTTTATGCACCGCTACATTGGTTAAATTTGGTTTTCCTGAAAATACATCAGGATACTCATGTAGCAAGTTTTTTACCTGTCGTCTTTGATCTTCCGTCAAATTATCAGAGATCACTACATCTTTACAAGTCTCATCGTGACCAAATGGGAAAACGTTGCTTTCGTGCGGCAGTGGCATCTCTGGGGACTCCGCCATTACTAAAGCAGCCATTTCATCACGGCTCTGCCATTTGCTAAGCAAATTAATGTGATAAGTGCGATGCTGTTTGTACATCTTGCCTGTATCAAGCTCATAATTCAATCCGTCCTCTAGTGCTCTAGTGACTTTGAAGGGTCCTTGCCATCTCATTTCTAATTTACTCCCAGGGGTGGGAAGCAAAACTAAGGCTTTGTCTCCAACTTCTAAGTGTCGTTTTGAACTATGAATATCATACAACCGTTTCTGCTTACCTTGGGCTTGCTTCAAGTTTTCTTGAACAACTTGTTGCATCGTTGCAAGTCTTCTTCGGATCTCAAGGACATGAGTTATCAGATTGTCTTCTAAAGATGATCCTTCCGACCAAGTCTCCTTGATAACGGCGAGGGGTCCTCTCACCGTATGTCCATAAAGTAATTCAAAGGGCGAGTAACCAGTGGACTCACAAGGAATCTCTCTATAAGCAAAGAGTAAGTATGGAAGATACTTGTCCCAGGTTTGAACCCGCTCTCGAACAAACTTCCTCAGCATACTCTTTAAAGTGCCGTTGAAACGCTCCACTAACCCATTTGCCTGGGGGTGGTACACTGATGTCTTAATCTTAGTTATGCCTAATTGCTCATACAGCTGGGCCATAAGCTTACTCATGAAATTGGAGCCCTGGTCAGACACTATCTTATCGGGGATACCCACCCTAGAGAAATACTGAATCAATGCATCTGCGACCGCTTTTGAGCTCGTTGACCGTAAAGGAATGGCCTCTGGGTACCGTGTAGCATAATCTACGATTGTTAAAATGTACCTGTAACCCGTTGTTGTCCTGGGTAATTCTCCTACAATGTCGATGGCAATTTTCTTAAAGGGTTCAGTAACAATATCTACAGGCCTCAAGGGTGCCCTTTTTGACTTCAGCTTCCTGGCTACCACCTGACATTGCGGGCAAGTTGCGCAATATTTGCGAACATCAAAGCTTAGACCAGGCCAGAAAAAATGTGCGGTTATGCGTTCAACTGTCTTCTTGCTACCCATATGACCTGACAAGGGGATTGTGTGACCAACACGCAGGATTTCATTCCTATAGGATTCTGGTACTACAATTCGATCAACAAACCTTGTTCCATTATGTTCTTCGGGAAGATATTTACGGTGCATCAGGAGGTCGTTAGTGAAGAAGTACCCATCCGATTCTTGTGGTGCCATTTTGGATGATTTCTTGCGTACTTTCTCGAGAGTCACGTCTGACTTCTGATCCGCTATCAGCTGGTTTCTGTCTCTATCTAGGATGTTTACTGGAGGTTTAACTTTACTAGGTTCTATTATCAAAGTATCACTCTCAGGATTCTTCTTACTTGTCTCTTCCTGTACCATGCCCTCAAATAACCTTTGCAAATCTCCTTCCTCTGGAGCTTCAGGCTTTATTTCTTTCTTCGCTAAACTCTTGACGGCGAGTGAATTTTCCCTGTCAATTAGCTCGTCTGCTTTCAATTGGGCTTCTTGTAATGCTTTCTGTCTCCTAGTCATCACGAAGGCCTCATCTCCACCAATGTCATCAGCTAGAACATTTCTCTCCCATTGGTCCAAAACATTTTGTCTCGACAGTGTTCTTCCAAAAGACGACCTGCCAAGTAAGCAATCTACGGGTAGCCTCTCCAACACTCCTACTAATTCTACGTGTTTACCTTCTTTGCTGTCAAATTCAACGTTTGCAAGTGGGACTGTAAGACGTTCTCCCGCAGCTGTTAATACTGTGATATTCTCCCCTGTGAAGGCTGTATTGTTTACATATCTTTTCTGGACTAGAGTCCTAGTACAACCAGAATCAATGACCATTTCTGCACTTTTCCCGTTTATTTTACCTCTAACATTGCAAGGAGGGAACTGAGATTGTTCTGACGTTAGGGGTGTCATACACAGGAGGTATCCCTGTGAAGGCTTCCCACGGCCCTTTCCACAGTTGAACGACATGTGACCTGGTTTACCACATTTGTAACATTTAATTTCAGGCCTCGTGGTTCTACGGGCTGGAGGGGAGGATGGTTTGGAGGGTCTTACATGGTATTGGTCTTGTTTCTGTTCAGACAATAAGTTATCCGCCTTAACATCTGGCCTCTTCTTTTTCCCAAATTTCTCATAACTAGCGGTTGACATATACTTACCATCAACAAGTGGCCCTTTCCTAGATTGAACATGTAAATTAGCAAGGTTGCCAAGTTCTTCAGCAGTTTTGGGCTTTTGCTCCTTTAACCAAGCTCTAAGCTCGGGACTTACCGCATCAAGAAGTCGCTCCATCAATACCTGTTCAATTATCTTATCCGCATCACCAGTAGCCTCGGCAACAGCTATCCAGCGGCTGAGATACCTTCGGGTTCTGTTTCCCCACTGGACGAAGTCCTCGTCGGGCTTTTTCTCTGAGGTTCGAAACCTATATCTATAGTGATCTGCGGTTAACTGGTAGGCTTTAATAATGCTTGCCTTACTCTCGTGGTAATCCTGGCATGCAGGGTCTGGGATTTCTAAATAAATAGACTTAGCCTTTTCAGTGAGCTTGGGTACTAAATTACCAACCCATTCCCCCTCGGGTAAGGATTGCGCCCTTGCAGTCATTTCAAAAATCCGGAAAAAATCATCTATATCTTCACTCTCCCTCATTTCCCTGATTTTGATAAACTTGGGCCTTTTAACCTCATTGTCACTTACCTGTTTCCTTTCAAACTCCCTTACAGCAAATTCTTCCTTTTCAGCTCTAAGGTTTCTGAGTCTCTCCTCCTCTCGTACCAAACGCCTTTCTTCTTCTTGGGCTTTTTGAGTTTCAAACTCCCTTCTCTCCCTCTCTAATTCCCTTTCAGCCTGACGCCTTTCCCTCTCCACCTCCCTTTCTAACTCCCTCATTTCTCTGTGTTCCTGACTAATTCTCTTCCGCAGTTCTAACATCTGCAGCTCACGCTCTTGTAACTGTAATTTCTGCTCAAAACTAAGACCAGTCTCCAAAGTTTCCTCCGCAAGGTTTTCTTCTGGTGCATCGAAACTCTGACCTATGCGATCTATTAAGATAAAAAAAGGTTTTTTTTTTTTAGTTCAGTTCGGTTGGGTTTCACCTTACGCCCGCGTCCGTGTTTTTCTCTTGTCCACAAATCACCACGCTCCACCAACAAACAGTGCCCTGCCAAACCAAACTCCCGTTTCTCCAACCAGGTTCCTGTCTCACCAGTTCTCAACTTTGCTCGTTTCCTTCGTTACAACTTTGCTTCGTCTTCTGACAACTTTGCAGTTTTCAACTTTTACTTCTCGTAACTTGATTCGCTCAGACTTGTTATTGAATTAGTTACTATCTCTTCTTCCTTTAGCTCACAGTCTGGTAGATTCTTTGCACACCCGTTCCCCCGCAAATGGTTTTCTACCGTGAAATGGAACGATTATTCTGAATGAATTTCTCAGAAATGATACTGTGCCGAGTCTCCGTCGACTCAAATTTTTCCACGCTCTTCGCTCGTAACTCACAAACCTTCACCTCACTTCTTCAAAAAAAAAACCACACCGTACCAAACCACCCAAATCCTTAAATACACATGGACGCAAGGTGCCCGAAAAGAATGAAGAAAACTATTTGATATACACAATAAAGGTTAATTACACAACAGTTTACACAAGTGAAGAATAAAAATTACGTAACAGATACAAATAATCACGAACTACACTGATCCTAAGAGAATAAAAAAAATAATTTACATTTAATAAATAAATTCCTAACACTTCCATGACACCAGCTTGAAAGACAAAGCTTATTATCAAAATAGCAGTATTGTTGTAGTGCATGCAAATCGTCCAGTTTGCAACTACAGGCATCGCAAGAGATGCTTCGGGAATTTTAAATGCTGTCTCCAAACAGCCGGATAACTCAATAAAAATGCCATTTAGCTTTACTGGGATTCTTTTAGTTTACTACTCATATTTAGCTATGCAAATTGGTGGTAAAATTTTGTCTGCTTGAAGCAAGGCTGCATTTCGATTTTGTGCCTTCATTTGGTTCTCTCTTCTCCGTTGTCATGTCGCTCGAAACCTGAGTCATATCGCCCGAAAAAAAAAGTCAAGTCGCCCGATTTCGTTATCACTTGTAAATACATAAATGACATATTTTTAGAAAGTGCAGAGGGTACCTCGGGGGGCCTTGGCCGTATTACTTCTGAATCAAACATTGACGTGAGGAAAAAGGAAATTTTTGCCATAAAGAAGATGCTTGTGATCGTGAACCAAATTCTCCTGGCCAATGCCGCGTGAAGTAGATGGTAAGAAGTACGGAGATGCATACTGGTGTTCAGGTGTGAAGAGTAAAAGGGCAAGTGCTGATAAACAAGGAATGGTTTAAAAGGCCTAAAAGCCTCTAAGGTAGTGTACACACCTAGCTTCCTGAACAGTGGTTTTTGTGCCAGGATCTTTAAAATACTTTTTTCAAACCAGAAGGGATGCGTATGTGCCTGTAGACTCTTCCACACATTGGTGATGCCCCTGATTTTGGAATTGCATGATAGCGTTCTTGCATAGCGTCCGAATCACCTTTTAAGAGCTACAAGTCAAAGGGAATTTGTTCGATTGCTCTCAAATTTTGACAGTAGCTAGTTGTACATATACAGGGTTCGAACAGGTCATGGAAAACCTGGAAAGTCAAGAAATTTAGGTGTGAGGCATGGAAAATCTTTATGCTCTCTATGAGTGAAAGGCAATAAGACCCAAAGTTGAAGTCAACTGACGAGTCCAAGAATCAGATTTAATTTCATTAGAAATAAACAGAAGCACGCATTGTGAGAATGTTTGCGAACATTATTTCACACTGCATTCTTGTCATGGAATCTTTCAAGAGGTCATGGAAAAAGAATTTTAACAGATCAAAAGTTTACGAACCCTGATATAGACAACAAAGACGTGTCTCCGAATTTTCCTTTTCAAAATACTTTTTTTTCGAGAGCGATTTTTGTACTACCACTCCACATTTTTTTAATCCTATTTCAAAAATGTTCTGTAACTTTTCACTGAAATTGAATATGGCAAATCGCAGACACGTTTTTTTAAGCGCTTTGGCCCCGGAAACGGAGGAACATTAAGCGAAAAACAAAATTCGCTTTGACATGTAACGTTCAAAAGGTAATTCATGCGCTCGCATTTAAAAGTCGTGAAAAATTCGACAATTCATTTTTTTTCAAAATTTTTGGTAAAGTCTGATAGCCAGTCCTATAAGCTTTAATTTGATATAGGAGTTTGGATATCTACAGTTTAAACCGGACGCGCGACATCGCTTGCACGCGAGACACCCCTGAAGGTGCACGGTAACCTTAAATCCTGCAGGAATATTTGTGATCTACTCCAAAAACCTCTCTGAGGACTGTTTCGAGAGATCTGTGTACTTTGAAGGATCTAGGCGAAGAATTCTGCAGGGTGCAGTGCCTACCGTTCAAAGGAAGGGACAAGAAAAACCGTCCTTAGTGCGATCTCGACGAAAGTGAAGTCTACGAACCTCCACGGGTTTTGTCACCTTTACATATGCGCTGATCAATATCCACCTTTAACAACTCTCTGGCAGAATACCTTACACAAAGGAAAGTACGCGTTGAACATTGTAAATAAGAATGATAAAATAGCCGAATTGAGGAATGAGATTTCTGACCTCAAAGAGCTCGCTTTTATACAAAAGAGATGAAAAATATAGTGTGCTGACTCTAAAAAAAGCTGCCTTTAATATCAGCGAAAGTAGATCAAACAGCTTAAGACACAGAGCGTAGGAGAACTTTAAGATGTAGGCTTGCGGCCAAAAAACCGAGAAAATGAAAATTTCTTAAAAACCTCTCAAACTATCAACCATCTGACAGCCAAGTCAGCGTGCTATCAAAGGGTCTCAAATTCATCCCAACGCCCGTGACAAACGAATGTGAAATCAGGCTAACTTTTGCGAGATTTATGCTCCTCCGTTACACCTTTCACGGACAAAACAAAGAACCACTTCCGTTTCATATCAAACTCATTGCCACCGGTTCAGTGTTCTATCACCCTTCAGAGCTACTTTGAGAATTGTCATAACACAACTTGCAGACTGTATCTAAGCCAAAAAATACTTTGTAACGCGATGAGGTCACGGTTCTAAAAGAGTTGAAACAAACTCTGCTTTAAACCTCACCGAAGCAACACAACAATAGCCATCATGAATAAGACAGAAAAAACAAAAGAGGCCAAAGTCAACTCAACAACAGAGTTCGCTTCAAACCTCTCAAAGCACCGAGAGTAAAAAAACAAGCAGGAAAGGGTTAATAAGACCAAATGCGTCGGGGTTAAAAAAATTAATGGCTTAGAAATGGCTTTCACAAACTCCCAATATCCGCCTTCATAGACAATCAGCCATTACCGAAAACAATTTTTATATATCACTCGATCATTTCTTACAAAAAAGAAAAATCCCTTACGACAAGAAAAAATACAATTGAAAGGCGATAAAGCGATGCGACCACAAAGCCACATGGGAAGTCCGTGCTGTTCTGTATTTATCTTTATTCACATGGCAAACATTCATCGTTTGCCGGCGCAAAACTATCCACAGAAGCTTCAGATGATTTCTGGGACAATTCATCGTCAGACAAAGTCGACATTTCACGACTGACAACGAAAAAGTTCTCAAAAAAGTAATGGGTGTGATAGTCATTGCAGCGAACAAAGAGAGACTTCATGATGACGTTTTCTGCTGTACAATTGCGGGCTCAGCTGGAACATGTTTTCAGCAATGGCGGACGATTTTAGGACGACTTTGAAGCGGTAAAAATTGGTTATCGAAAGTTTGTTTTGAGTTTTTAATGGCAAAAAGGGTTTTAACTTGACTTGACCCGATTCAACATTCTGTAAAAAAATTTTCCCAAAATAAAATGGTCAATTTTCGTCTCAGGGGTACAAATGCAAAACTCAAAGTATCAATAATTAATCGCAAGGCGTTCGCTTCTCAAGTTTCAACAAATCAGCTTCTTTCTTAGGCTCGATTACCAGCCGCTGTTCGGGAACCGGAGCCCGCGCTCCTCCTCCGCTTCTCGGGGAGGAACGAAAAAGACCGGACTCGAGAGAGCGGCGAACATTGAGCCAACTCCTTTCTAAGAATTGTTTTCCATGCTAAACTTCCGCTCCTCGAAAGACCGTTTTTGCATATCACTAAAGCGGTCTTTCTTGTTCAAAGATTGTACAGGATAATCCAACCTAGATTCACATTTCACATTTTCGACGACTGATCTCTTATAAATCATTTCGGAGTCGAGAGAACTTTCGTTGAACGAAGTGTCCATCTCTTTCAGAGAACCAAAACTGAAAGGAAAAGTATTTCAATTATGATCAAGCAAATGGACTCCGTTCTAAAAGCCAAACGGTCATTTGTCCATTGATGCTTTCCTCTAACGTCTTCAGGCTTGTGCTAGGTAAGTCATCTGTTCTACGGCTTATTAATGCTAGTTGACTGGCTGTTAGCGAGAAATTGGGCAGATAGGGAGCTATCTGACGAAGGAGACTCCTTTCACAATATCGACAGAGGCGACATACTCTTTGTCTCAGTATTTTCGTGAAATCGGGGTGAGATAAAGAAGTAAAAGAGGTCTTTCAGTACAGCTTGCGACAATGCATCAAGGTTCATTTGTATGTACAGATACGATCATAAAATAGCGGTCTTCTATCGCTTGAGAATTGCGTGTTTTCAGTGCGTCAATGGCCTTTGAAAAGAACCTTACTTTCAATAAAAATGAACTGGAGGCAAGTCTTATTAATTCGCCGTAAGAGCTTGGTAAATTCATTGAATGAGGTGAAGCATTTCTTGATTTACGGAGAACAGCTGACAAATCGGAAATGTTGAAGGTCTTATTTTGTGGTTGGAGAGCAATTATTCGCTGTATTCTGCTAAGGCAAGCATATTGTTCCGTTTACGTCTGACTAACCATTGACCCCTTGTTGTGTTGGACAAATCGAAAATGATGTCGTATGCAAGTAAAGTTGTACTCTATTAGTGACCACCTTCCAGTTTACGTTGCGTTGAAACTGAAATCTCCCAAGATCTTTCCTCATTATATAACAGTGCGCAGCTGTAAGAACTATGATCCCGAAAATTACACCTTCGTGAAACGTGTTCCGCTTGATCTAAGCGAAGCCATGTAATTTTTGCTAGCAAAATTATGCTCTCCATTTATAATATTCGACAAAAGATTTAAATCAGCCACAAAAAAGTTAAAAATTCATGAAAAACTTGCCATTTGTATTTGCTGTTGCAATTTTACATACACAAGGTGTTGAATATAAGAAAATAAAATTGTGGAGGAGAATCACTGAATAGCTGTAACGTTGAGAGTCATTCTAGGTTTAAAATACTTAACGACTTAGCCTTGAGTGAAATGAAGGATTGCACATTCAGTTCACGTAATCTTCCCGGGGGCAAAGGATGCTTTTCGGAGAAACTGAGACAGGAAGTCTATCGTTAACCATGCGTGAATTGCCAGTTGTCTAAATTGAAAGATTTCAACTTGTTTCATACGCTGGACGTAGTTATCCTTATCTGTATTTTGTCGGGCAGCGAAATTCTTTCAATCTTGTTGCTTCATGCAGTGTTACATTCGTTTTGTCAGTCGTTGTCTTCTTCTCCTTGAGAATCTGATGAGTTCGACAGAGTACCTGCTTGTTGTTATAAATTTTCTGCGACGACATACTTAAACTGAAAGCAATTGTTAAATGTTTTGTTAACACGTGCATGCTGCATTGATATTAAAAAATATCGAGAACAGCACTATGGGTTGTTTTATCTGCTTCAGCATTGCACTTGAACAGAATATGTGGATGCAGTTGTCATATCAACGACATTCAACTATGTAAATCACCTCAATTCTTTTGTCTTGTACCAAGTGAAGGGACTTCATTGTTCATTTCACCCCCGGCCATCAGTAATAGTAAGTATCGGATAAAAGATCGCACAACATAACCTTAACCGAAGAGCGAATTTGCATAATCTACGATCACTGAACTGTTCAAGCGTCAACATTTGCGATCACACCGAACGTTCTTTTATTCCGGTCTCAGAAAGGCCACGATCCGGCCCCAAAATCCTTCACTTAAACATCCGTTCACTCCGAAATATTTCCCATCGATCTCAGCTTAAAGAACTAAATAATCGTGAACAGTTTGATATCATAACAATATCTGAATCTTGGCTTAACACCACCATCAGATCCACCGAGATCCAACCTGATGGCTACAAACTATTTCGCTTGGATCGTCTGCATAAAAGAGGAGGTGGAGTATGTGCTTATGAACGTTGTGAGCTTAAGTCCAAGGTACTTAGAGTTTTTTCAAGTATTTCAGATCGCAACTTCCATCAACTATGGCTTAGTGTTCAGGTTAAAAAATCCGGATGATACGCCTCTAAGCTTCTTTGAAGATACATTGAAACCGATCTACACCCAAGCCTTGTTGTTGAACAAGCCAATAATCATCCTTGGGGACTTAAATTGCGACGGGCTTGACAGCTCTTGTCACGAGTATGCAGCTATCAATAGTTTCACACGTGAAATGAACCTACAGCAGTTAATAAAGGAACCGACCAGGATTACGACCACCACCGAGTCACTATTAGATGTCATCTTAGTCTCAGACCCCTCTTATGTTCGTAAGAGTGGTGCCATTAATTTTCCAATTAGTGACCACCTTCCAGTTTACGTTGCGTTGAAACTGAAATCTCCCAAGATCTCTCCTCATTATATAACAGTGCGCAGCTATAAGAACTATGATCCCGAAAATTTCACCTTCGACTTAGCGTCTCATTCTGACTCCTTACTTTCAGTGTTTGCTGCACCTGATGTAAACAGCAAGTTAGACATTTTTAATAACGCTTTTCGCCAAGTACTTGATGCACACGCTCCGGTAAAGACAGTCAAGATTCGCAGCCGCCCATGCCCATTTGTCACCGATGAGATCAAGGATCTCATGAAAATAAGAAACCGTCTTCATCGTCGCTTTCTCTTAACGCGCAATGAATTCGACTGGGCAGAATACAAAACCTCCCGCAATATTGTGAAAAAAAAATATCTTTGAAGCTGAAAAACATCATACATATCAAGAAGTCCAAAAACAATATGAATAATTCGAGATCCCTTTGGAAAGTGATTAACAACATCATTCCATCGAAAACACAAGAGAAACTTGTCTATTCTAAAGACCTCAAGACCTTGGCAAACGAGTTTAATTCATATTTTTCATCCGTAGGAAGTCGCACGGCTGAAGCTGTTGCAAAGCTGGCATTAGGAAATAATATCATCCCTTCAAACTCATTTACTCCCTATCTTATATCATCATCCGATGATTGCTTCGAGTTCACTCCCGTGAGCATCGAAATTGTGAGGCGTGTCATCTTGCCCTTACCATTAAACAGAGCACCAGGACCCGACAAAACCAAAGCTAGAGTTTTCAAAGACGCCCTACAAGTAATACTCGGGCCTATTACTGAGATAATCAACTGCTCACTCAGTACCTCTACTTTTCCATCAGACTGGAAGATCTCTGAGGTCATCCCACTCCTAAAAGAGGGAGATCACGAAGAACCTCTGAACAATCGGCCATTGTCACTACTTAATGTTATGTCTAAAATTTGTGAGAAAATTGTTCTAGAACAATTTGTCACCTACCTAACGTCACGTAACCGTTTGTCATTCCATCAAAGCGGCAATAAGTCATTCCATTCAACTGAGACCTTGAATATTTATACTACCGATCTAATTTTAGAGGCAATGGACAAAAAGGAAATCAGCGTATTAGTCTTACTCGACCTCTCAAAAGCTTTCGACAGTATTTGCCATCATAAGTTACTCCAGAAGCTCTCCGCTGTAGCTGCTTCATCCACCGTAGTTCAGTGGTTCCGCAGCTACCTTTCAGATCGGATCCAATCAGTGCGTATAGATTCTGTTATCAGATCCATTACCAATCACACACGGAGTCCCCCAGGGAGCGATTCTTTCGCCGCTCCTCTTCTGTATTTATTTAAATGATCTGCCAAACGCTACTCAATTCTGCCTGCTCGAGTCATACGTCGATGACTCTAAAGTTTTGCTATCTTTTCCCACAGCCGACGTCATTCACGCTTATCTGCATGGTACAAGTATTTTTATGTTATCTGAACACTGTTGATATTTCTAAATATTTTAAAATTTTAATGCATAGTTTATCGGCTGTATTGTTACTTATTATGATACTGTACATAGTTTTTTTTATTAATTTAGTAAAAGTAGGTGTCCCCAATTAGCTCTATGAGCTAAATACATTGACACGGTAATAAAGATTTTATTATTATTATTATTATTATTATTATTAAGTTCAAGCTCGAATATTATTTTCGTAATGTTGCCAACTGGTGTTGCGCAAATGATTTGTTAATAAACCCTGGGAAAACGAAGTTCATGTTGATCGGCACTAAGCAAATGATGAGTAAACATTCTGTTAATTGTACTGTTTCATTTATTGGAAGGACTCTCACGGCTGTCAAATCGGCAAGAGATCTAGGAGTATACACAGATTCACATCTGACCTATGACACTCATATCTCCCACCTAGTCTCTTCTTGCTTGACTAAGCTAGTTCAGATCAACCACGTGAAATACTGTTTCGATAGAGAGACTTTAGTTTTAATTATTACATCTCTTGTCTTTGGCAAAATGTTCTACTGTTCGTCCGTGTGGTCTAATACATCATCTAAGAACATACAAAAGCTGCAACTCATCCAGAATTTCGCCTGCAAAATCATCTGCGGCGCTCGGAAATTTGACCATGTAACGCCATTACTGGATGAACTCAACTGGCTTCCAGTTGACAAAATACTCAAATTCAGAGACGCTGTTATAGCTTATAAGTACGTGAACAATTTAGCTCCTGAATATCTATGTGCTAAGTTTAAAAAACGATCTTATGTACATAATCGCATAACTCGTAATAATGAGAAGATTGACATCCATTATTCAGATCAGCTACCGGCCAAAGGTCCTCTGCCTATAGAGCAGTATCTCTGTGGAACATGTTAGACGAAGACCTGAGAAACGTTACATCTGTAGAGGCCTTTAAGAAAGTCCTGAAACTTGCCATGAACGAATGATCGAGTGACAGTTAGAATTTAGAATTTAACAATAGCTTGTCAGATATAGTTAGCATTCATATTTATAAATAGGTACCGAGAAACCTTCTTTTGGGAGTATTTATCATTAAAGTTTTTTCGTTTTTTTTTTTTTTTTTTTGTTTTGTTTTTTTTTTTTAAGAGCAGAACACCAGCAGTTTTTTTTTTTTTTTTAACGACTTTACCGGGTGTGACTAGACCCGGAAGGGTTAGTGCGAACGGAACACAACGTCCATGTGAGGCACCACCCCTCCCCCCAATCCACCCTGGATAGACACTACACAAATATACACCACAACACCGGGCACTACGTGCCCTACTCTTTTCGAGGAGTATGTGGGTTCTTTAACGTCCCACAAATTTAAATCACATATAAGGGCTTGTGAGACGGGGCTCCATTTATCGTCCCTATCCGAGAAGACTAGAAAGTCTAACCGTTTGTAGATATTATTACAAAGGCAGCACTTTCTACTCCGTTATTTAAAGACCCTGAGTGTTGGTCCGGCCGGATTTGAACTCTCGACCTCCCGCACAACAGTCCAGCGCTATACCAGTTGAGCTAACCGCGAGGCCGAAACTCCTCCTTTGCAAGTTAAGTCCGTAGACAGTTCAGCTTGTAGCACACTTCATCAATAGACTTACCGTGCATGTATAATATTCCCCGTGTGATTTTTGCAGAACTACAAATTCAACGGCTTCTTTCTTCTTGATTGTCTACAAGCCCCACGTTAAGCGATGCTAACGCTCGAAGAGAAACGATGGGTTGTCGTCGGGATTTGCCTCTCAAAATCTCTTATACCAGGAATAAGGAAGGTCATTGAGCAAGAGATACACGATTTATATCAGAAATTGGTTCTCTCACCAACCTGCATTCATTCGCAGACATCGTCTTCTTATCGCAGAATCCTTCCACCTTCAATATGGCGCCTCAATTATGCAAACATCAACAACAACAACAACAACAACAAAAAACAACCTCACAGTTATGATTACTGTGTTAGAGACAAGGTGTCTCTGGCTAAACTGTTTGTTAAGCCTTTCATGTTAGGCTTCACAGGCTTTGATGAAACATTGGATTCATCTGCAGCCCTCTCTATCCTATGTGAAGCACCAACCTTTGTTCATCAGGGAATTGATATCATCGCAAGGGATGTACGTGATAATGTTCGTAATGAATGGGGCCATTGTACATTCGCAAAATGGACCGAACCCTTTTATTTGAAATGCTTTCAACTCATGGAGAAGCTTGTCACAAGTCTGAAACTTTCTGAAGCTTCCAAGAAAAAAGTTTTGGGGGATTTGCAGGAATGGAGAAATAGAGGTATGTTTGACAAATGTTGCATCTTATCACAGTAAATGTACTGCATACTTATGAAGTAGAAACAGAGTGGAAAAATTTATTTAACAAATATAAAACAGCAGACTAAATTACAGCAAAGGAGAATTTTCATATTTCTGCAGATCGATCTGTTCAGTGATCATGATGGCCACTGATTGCTAACGGCCAGGGTGACTTGGTTTTTATTTTCTATTTTCTTTACTTTTCATTTTGATATTGTTCTCTTCCTGTTATTATAGGTAATGACATGTGCTTCGGACAACAGATCAGCAATGAGGTGTTCCAGCTCGTTCACGACGAAATGAGGGTATTATCCACAACTGTTGAGGAAAATAAAGACTCCTGGGTGCAAGACCATGAAGGACTGAGGGACAACCTTGACAGTTTGAGAGAGCGATTTGCTTCTAGTCTCAGCAAACTTGAAGAGAAACATGTTGCGTTGGAGAGTGATCTAATCTCCGTTAAAGAAGATCAGTTGAAAACGAAAGAAACAGTGGCCAGTTTATCACGAGGAATAGACAAACTGTCTAAGAGCGGTAACTATGAGTGACTTAGAGTTTAAAGCCCGTTTCGATTGCGGGTCGTAAAACAAAAGCCGAACAAAAGAAAACACCTTAAAGGGAACCTCGACTCTTTTAACAAATAGCGCTCAAAATGTTTCAAATGTGCTTCTCAGTAGATCTGGTATTAAAAAATTTCCTTACCAAGCAATCTGACTTTTTTTATCGATTTCTAAAGAAGGGTCTTAGAACCACTTTGAATCTCCCGCGGCTGCCATCTTGAATAGTTTGCAATGCACTCTGCAGATGATGACATGAAGCGGAGGCCAATGAGAAGTCTAATATTCTGATAGCAAAGCGTGTTGTATTCGGTTCACAGCGTTAAAGAAGATGGTTCAACAGCTTGAAAAGCCTCGTCTAATGCTGCTTCCCTAATGACTCACAATGTAATAACCTGGGTTGTACTTATAATTGTTTGTTTTTCATCTTCAGGACTCCACTGGAAATTGTCCGTAGTTGTTGTGCTTCTTGCAATTGTATTGTTCCTTTATGAACAATCTTTCGGGGAATGCGGCATGTTTCATTATTGGTACTCCAGGGCAGGTAGATTCAAACAGATATTTTAACACAATTGGAAGTAATGTCGCGTCGCAATCTGATTGGCCAATTTGTCGTCTTCGATAAGAATACAGACAACGCTGCTCGCGTCGCTATATCACGCAGCATATCACGCACTGAAAGAGTCGTTTTATTTGACGTCGATAGCGACAGTGGTTTAGCGTGGCCTGTACTCTTATAGATAATGATATTCGTCATCACACTGCTCGTGAGTCTGTACTGAACGTGTGGGGTACATCACTGTCGATTTGTTATAACTTTTTACGTTTTATGGCATGCATGTCACTGACATCCAATTGTCAGTGTAGTAATCCACCCTTACAAAGAAAAGTTACTGGCTCCTACATTTGACGAGATGACCACCAAAATTAGGAAGCAGAGAGAGATAGAATAAAGAAACGCAATTGCTGGTGAAAAGAGAAACCGTGGATTAGTTTGGCATCAAAATCCACACATTGACAAACGTCGTTTGGATAACAAATTTCTGTGACGTGCACAATCTGTCAGTCCAGAAAAACTTCGTGAAGGTTAAAGAAAGGGTATCGAGTGAACATTTGCGAGTTGTTGGGAGTTATCAACATCCACAACTCCAACAAAGAAACTGCAAATAAAATCAAATAGCAACTGTACAAGGTACTAGTTCTGTCGGTTCTGATTGGTTTTATCGTCTGGCCATCCTTGTTCTAATGGATGAACTTCAACAAGAGACTAAGAATTTTCTATGATTTTTTTGCTTTCAGCACTCTTTTGGAAAATCATAGTGGTTATTCTCCTGGTTCTGGTTGCGGTCTTTCTGTATCAACACTTCACCCGCGGAACTATGTTTCGCTACTGGTATTGTAGCCGTGGCTGTATACCAGGCCATAAGCTTTCGTTTGTTTACAAGACAGATACCTATCAGGTACGATATGTGCAGTTAGTCTATGAATAAATTCCTTGCAGCATGAGAATTTCGCGGAGCAGAGATATTTTCGTCAGTCAGTGTTACTTCAGCGAATTTAGTAATGGGTCAGCTAATAATTCCCTAATTGATATTTTTCCTTATTTTCATTACTAGTCTGCCAGATGTTTTATTGATATCGAAGGAGACATTCTGTTTTGGTTAATCCTAGGAGTAACCTTCGATCGAGGGGACCTCTCCTCGCAGGGTATTATGGGAGTTAAAGGGATTGATTGCGGGGATGAAAATTTTATGGGTTTCCGAAGCGTACTTTTCCTTTACGGTTCTCTGGTCTTCCGGGAATTATGGAACATGAACCGGAAAGAATACACATCTCGTTTCATGCCCAACTAAGTGTGTAAAAATTTATAATGCAGGATTTAAGTGGCTGTTTCTGCGTTCGCTTGGGATCCCCTACAAGGAAGGTATCTAAAATGACCATTATGGGTAACAGGGCGTTTTTGCAAATACAGTCTCTTAGTTCATCAATTTTAAACTCTTTTAATTCAAAAATTTGATTTTTAATTCTCCCTCCTGGCTGCTACACATTTCCTTATGAATTAGGTTCGAGAATTTGGTGTTAGATCAAGATAACTTCTACCCGATAAGTTTAAATGTTAAGGTTACCTGTTTGCTGGAGAGTTATTGTACGGAGAAGTTACATGCTGATCACTTTTGGGTGTTAAAGGGTTAAATGATGTCAGATGAGGAATCTATGGCTGCTTTATTCGGAAATGAACAGTGTTATCTACAGATTACTTTTATTGTTTTAGACGCCAACGGTAAATGGAGTGGAGTTTGAATGGGAGAAGTTAAAAAATAAACTGGGTTTGAAATTTGAACCCATGGATACTCCAGGTATTTTACTACTTAATTGATCTTGACTCTTTTGTTCTATAAGAACTCAGAACAACAAAAAAACAAACCGAAATTAAAATAGGCTGGTGTATTCTAATCACTTAGCCGTTATAAAAACCTACGATCTTTCTTATTCTTGTAACAAAAGATGACCCTATCGTCATCGCTGATCCTAGCAGTAAAAAGGGCGCATGTTACACATGAGCTTCAAAATTAACCTTACTCACCAGAGTCTCTGTGGCTTACTTGGTAGAGCATCGGAGCGCAGAATCTGAGGTTTGATTTCTCATGGGAACTCAGAATTTGTTCTTGGTCCCACGCTCGTAACAAGACGAAAAACATGTTTTTCTATTTCTTTACCGAGCTAGAAACTTACCATTTTTTTTATTCTATTTATAAACATGGCGCTATCGACATTGCCAATGCTAGCAGTAAAAATGACGCTATCGACATTGCCGATCCTAGTAGTAAACATGACGCTATCGACATTGCCAATCCGAGCTGTAAACATGACGCTATCGACATTACCGATCCTGGCAGTCACATGACGCTATCGACATTGCCGATGCTAGCAGTCACATGACGCTATCGACATTGCCGATGCTAGCAGTAAAAATGACGCTATCGACATTGCCGATGCTAGCAGTCACATGCCGCTATCGACATTACCGATGCTAGCAGTCACATGACGCTATCGACATTGCCGATGCTAGCAGTAAAAATGACGCTATCGACATTGCCGATGCTAGCAGTCACATGACGCTATCGACATTGCCGATGCTAGCAGTCACATGACGCTATCGACATTGCCGATGCTAGCAGTCACATGATGCTATCGACATTGCCGATGCTATCGACATTGCCGATGCTAGCAGTAAAAATGACGCTATCGACATTGCCGATGCTAGCAGTCACATGACGCTATGGACATTACCGATCCTCGTAGTAAATATGACGCTGTCAACATTGCCGATCCTAGGAGTAAACAAGACGCGTGTTTTATATCAACTTCGTAATAGATCTTGCTTACCATAGAGTCTCTGTGGCTCAGTGGTAGAGCATCAGATCGCGCAATCCAAAGGTCTGAGGTCCGATTCGTCGTGGAGACTCAGAATTTTGTCTTTGTCCCACGGTCGTGATAAGACAAAAACCATATTTCTCTATTTCTTTACCGAGCTATGAACTTACTATCTTTCTTATTCTATCTACAATTAGTCGTTGTTCTATTACTTGCTTACATTTCTTCAAAAGCAACAAAATCATTCTTTTTGACAAAAGATGCCTCCCGGTTCCCCTTTTTCTGAATAAGTTTCAAAGTACGGCAACAAACACAGATACATTTCCGAAACACAGAGGAGAGCAGGTATCAATTTTTCCTCTAAAATTCTTAAGACCTTCTTAATCAGAATGAACGGAAAAGAAACTCTTGCTATATTTAAAGTAATCGCTGCATTAACTTTTGTCCTCTCTTTCGTTTTTCAAGGGATGCACTATTACCTCAACATTGACCGCCTTGCTTACGGAGGTATTGTACCAGTGGCCTCTTGGTGGGATGGTATTCCCCAAGTATTAGGTCCAGAGGTCTTCGTGGTGAACTCTAACTACACTCAAGTGTACTACGAACACGACGGGGAGTGGCATCCCTATAAAACTGCAAGAGAAATCCATTTTTCGTTTGATGGATAATTATTTTAAGGTTGTCGTTAATATACAAACTTGGTCCCAGGTCCTCTCTTCCTCTCTTTAAGAACGAGTTTTATATGAAGGTAACGTTCCAAACTGATTTGATATGAGATATCGTGAACTACCTTCCCTAATTGAGGTTTATGCATGGTCCTTGGTGCCACAAATAATTGACGACTATTCACCGAAGTGGAGGTGGCTAGTAGTGGCTAAGGGGACAATATAACACAAAAAGATGATTTCACGAATTGCTTTGAGATGAATGATTAACAACTATTCACCGAAGTGGAGGTGGTTAGTGGTGGATATTTGGCCTACCCTGTGGCCTACCCTATGGCCCACCCTATGTCCTACCGGTGGTCAGATTTTTAAAAGGATAGCATTGCTGGAAACCTTTCAACGTTTTCCTGAGTACTGTCTTACCAACGACTTTCTTCTGCTGTTTTGGCGGCCACATTCCGATCAAAATTTCTTAACCTTCTGATAGAATAAGGAAATCGAGGAACAGAAGCCGGTTAAACGCAACTTTTGGGCAAACATCATCATATCAGCTCTCCTTTCAAATTAGTGCAATACTGGCCCTTTCTTTGGAAAAGCAAGTAAAGTTTGCGAAATGTTTACGACGGCGATGCGTGCGTGTCCCGAGGTGCTCGTTGCAAATTCAATACTCTACAGCACTTAAGAGCACTTTAAGAAATTGGCCTGGCACGTAATGTTTGCGTTTTCTTACCTGGATATGTATGCTCTCCGATATAACGCCGTTCATTACATTTTTAAACCAGCACTCCATTATATGTTACCAACTGACAGCCTGCATCATAAACCCGCTATTTTGCATATCCTCTGCGACCACGCAATATTGGCCCCTCCTCTACCCTCCCCCTTAACCTACCGTTATGGTTGAGTGCTGTGATATTTGCAGTGTTTCGTTCCCTCGGACGTTTAAAATCGTGTTAGCGACCTCTTAGTATACCTTTTTCAGAGACAGATAATTGTACACCAGCGTATTCGTTCGACTCTTACTGATTTTATTTTTATGTTTTTAAAAATCTGACCACCGGTCGGCCACAGGGTAGGCCACAGGGTAGGCCACAGGGTAGGCCACAGGGTAGGCCACAGGGTAGGCCACAGGGTAGGCCACAGGGTAGGCCACAGGGTAGGCCACAGGGTAGGCCACAGGGTAGGCCACAGGGTAGGCCACAGGGTAGGCCACAGGGTAGGCCACAGGGTAGGCCACAGGGTAGGCCACAGGGTAGGCCACAGGGTAGGCCACAGGGTAGGCCACAGGGTAGGCCACAGGGTAGGCCACAGGGTAGGCCACAGGGTAGGCCACAGGGTAGGCCACAGGGTAGGCCACAGGGTAGGCCACAGGGTAGGTCACAGGGTAGGCCACAGGGTAGGCCACAGGGTAGTCCACAGGGTAGGCCACAGGGTAGGCCACAGGGTAGGCCACAGGGTAGGCCACAGGGTAGGCCACAGGGTAGGCCACAGGGTAGGCCACAGGGTAGGTCACAGGGTAGGCCACAGGGTAGGCCACAGGGTAGGCCACAGGGTAGGCCACAGGGTAGGCCACAGGGTAGGCCACAGGGTAGGCCACAGGGTAGGCCACAGGGTAGGCCACAGGGTAGGCCACAGGGTAGGCCACAGGGTAGGCCACAGGGTAGGCCACAGGGTAGGCTACAGGGTAGTCCATGGCCAAGGCTAGGTTTTGTTTACACCCGGTTTGGAGTTAAACTTTGGAACGCAATTCCTAACGAACTTCGTCAACTCTCCAAAGGAGCTTTTAAGAAAAATTTCATGACTTTTTGCTCTCAATAATGGAAACAGAGGACGATTATGTTGAAGTGCCCATTCGTCTACAAAAAATGGCAAATTCTGTATCCTTGAATCAATGTACTAATAATCGATAGGCTCTTTTAGGAGTAAATTTGACTGTAATATTATTCTGTAAGACTATATATTTTGTAACCTTATCTTGTGTTTCAGTAATTCTTATTTATCTAGATAGTTTATTTAGTTACTTTACAATTATTATTAGTTAGTTAGTTAGTTACTTTACAATTATTATATTATCTGTTATGACTGCTGTAACCTTACCTCTCCGCCCGCCTCGTCTAGCTTTTGCTATTTGTGGGTGGAGATGGCAAAATGATGTGCGTGAAATAAAGAGTAATCGACAGGTAAAACTGGGAAACCTTGTGGACGGAAAGGTCACAAACAGGTAGCTCAGTTTTTATTAATTTATGAAAAGAGAGAAAACAAAGAATTTTATCGCCATATTAACCATGTAAGTGAAAAACTCCAACTAACCTATACTTTCAACACACTACTACGAAAACTTCAAAACTAGTTTCGTCTACGACCTCGTCAGTTGATAACAAACATAATAATATACATGAAAAAATTTCTCAGTTCTGATTGGTTAAGATGAATGCAGTTTTCAGTTAGTTCAGTGCAGAAGAGAGTTAATTCAGTGCAGAAGAGGGTTAATTCAGTGCAAAGAAAGAAACAAACCAGACATTCTGATTGGTCAGAATGATTGGTCAATGTCAAGGTCAATGTCAAGGTCAATGTCACTTGCAGGGTTTGAATAAGTCATTTTTGCACATGATGCGCGCGCTTTTCTTCTGCGTAGTTATGATAAGCTACCTCGTATTTTTTCATGTATATTATTAATAGATAATCACATGATTTTATCGTGCAATTTGGAATGAATAAGTACTTGTAAATTTTTTCAAAGACCACAAATTGCACTCGCCCTACGGGCTCATGCAGTTTTGTTAGTCTTTGAAAAAATTTACTCGTGCTTATTTAGTCCAAATTGCACTCAAAATCATGTGATTACCTATACAAAATCTAAAAATTTGAAAACTTTTGAAACAACAATGTCTCCACAGAACAGAACTCTCCTCTTGCCCTTCTAAAGCATGGAAGTGTTCTCTACCACGAGTATACGCACTTCTGGACGTCTCTATTACATATTTCGATTTACAAGCACGGCAAACCAACTCATATGTAATACCCGTACTTCGGCATGATCCCTTCCCGTCAGTTCGGCAAAGAAGGCAGTCAGCATTGGTGTATCACCTCTGTTTGAAAGGGTCTGATTTTTGGAGCATGACTTTAAGGGTTGTTCCAGATTGCTCAACAACCTTGATCGTAAGCTCTGTGGCTTTGATCTCTCTCGTGTACCGGCGTTTAATCTGGAAACCAGAAAGAAATGGAAGAAAATGGGGTGGGGTTACGGGTGTACAAAAGATACGTGGATGACATAAATGTGGTTATGAACGCTTCCGCGGCTGGTATCAGATTTGGGGAGGGAAGTTTTACCCAAGATGAGAACTTTGTACAAATAGAGCAAAACCTCAGGCCAGATAAACGATGCTTGCTGTTGTTTCAGACGATTGGAAACAGCATACACCCTTCTATAAGGTTAGAGGTCGACTACCCGTCACGACACGTTTGCAATGCACTCTGAGCTGATGACATGAAATGGATGCTAATGAGGAGTCTAATATTCTGATAGCAAAGCGTCTTGTAAACGGTTTACAGCGTTAAAGATGTTTCAACAGCTTGAAAAGCCTTGTCTGATACTGCTTCTCTGTTGACTCAAAATGTAATAGTCTGGGTTGTACTTACAATTGTTTGTTTTTCATCTCCAGGACTCCACTAGAAAATCGTCCGGCGTAGTTGTTGTGCTTCTTGCATTTGCATTGTTCCTCTATGAACAATCTTTTGGGGAACGCGGCATGTTTCATTATTGGTACTCCAGCGCAGGTAGATTCAAACAGATATTTTAACACAATTGGAGTAATGTCGCGTCGCAATCTGATTGGCCAATTTGCCGTCTTCGATAAGAATACAGACAACGTGTGAAAGTGTAGTGGGAGCGTCTAAGTGGGTGTAGTCCTGAGAAGGACTGTTGTCGGTGGTAGTGACTGACGTTTCGACAACCTATATTTGTATTTATTGTATTTTATATAGTATTTTGTATTTAAAGATTTGTACATTGTACAGGTGAGAGAACAATAGGACACGTGGTCCCCCACTAGGTTCACCCACCTGAATCCAACCCACCCATCCCACCCCAGGGGAGGACATCCATCAGACAGTAATCTCGTGCGTGGGAAATTAACTTCTGCTACCCCAACCCTGCAGGAGACGGGGCCTCTATTTATTAGTCCCTATCTGAAAAGACTAGAATATCTAACCATTTCTTGATGTTATAGAAAGGTAGCGTATTCTTCTCACTTGTTTTAAGAGCTTGAGTGTTGGTTCGGCCGGGGCTCGAACCCTCGACCTCCCACACAACAGTCCAGCGCTCTATCCATTGAGCTAACTGGGAGGCGGTCATCACTGTGCGGAAGTCATCATCAGAGTCAAGTGAATAGTTGTTGTCAGTAGAATCATAGTCTTATTCCAGTTGGTGTAAAATGATTGATCAAGCCTCCTACATCAATCAATCAATCAATAATTTTATTTAGTAATGCAGGTTGTAAGGAAGGGGGCAGCCATAAGGCTGATGTGGACCTACAACGAACTAATAAAATGTAAAACTAAAATAATTCATAAAGTCACCCTATGGTATTTAAATATTCAATATGAATCATTGTAATAAAGTTCATTAGCAAACAAGTCACGAATTAATTCAAAAATTTACATGCAGTGCAATAAAACTTAAAAATATACAAAATCTCTCTCTTTCATAGCAATCATAGGCGCTTCAAAAGAGAAGCTATTTATGTTCTCTGAGAGCTTACATAAAATATTTTTAAAAGTGTCTTTTTGAATGTTCACATTAAAATTTGCCAGCCTAGCAATAAAATTCCAGATTACAGGTCCTCTGTATTGTGCTGATTCCTTTCCCACTTTGTAGTTCACTCTAGGGATTTCAACCTGTAACCCTCCTGCACGTGATGGTCTGTTGCGTAACTTCAAATTAAAAGGGGCATATAAGATTTTATCATTTAAAACATCGTGCATCAGAAGAAGGAGTCTTCTTTTATATATGGAAGATATTGGCAACCAATTTAACTCTTCAAGACTTTTATCCTGGTGGATAACTCGTGCAGCTCTTGCATGAATAGGGTTTAAGGATTCCATACTAGAATAATTGCAGTTTCCCCACACCACAATACCATACGATACCGCAGGTACAACAGATTTAAAGTAAATTTCCTCCAGCGCTTTCACAGGAAGCTTCTTCATTCTTTTTAGTGCGCCCACTTTCTGTGCAAAAGATTTTTTTACATGGTCCACATGCAATGCCCATGTAAGCCTATTGTCAATGATTAATCCTAAACAAGTAGTGTTATTAACAACATTAATAAAATTATTTCCGAAGCATATTGGAGGAGCAGGACCAATGAAGCCCGATTTGCTAAGGATCATAACTTCAGACTTTACAGGATGAATACAAAGTTTGTTCATTGTACTCCAAAGCAGAAGTTGCTCGAGAATGTTGTTTAATTGTGAGCAGACCTGATCAAAGTTCTTCCCCACACAATATAATGTTGTATCATCTGCATACATGAACGAGTCTCCAGATGTAATAGCATTAGGGAGGTCATTGACGTAGATAGTATAAAGCCTTGGACCCAGGAGGGATCCTTGGGGAACACCATATTTCACTTCATCCAAGTTAGAAGGGTGGTCATTTACCACAGTGTATTGAAATCTGTCTTTCAAATAATCCATCAGCCACTCATGGAGATTCCCACTTAATCCAATAGCTTGGAGTTTTAATGACAAGATGTTGTGTGAGATGCTATCAAAAGCTTTCTTAAAGTCAATAAATATTGCAGCCACAATCATACCTTTATCCATATTCATCTTCCAGGTATCTGTCATTTTTACTAACATGCCTTCTCATGATAGTCCTTTTGTAAAGCCCCACTGTGAAGGACTTTTTAGAGAGGAGTTACTTAGGTGCTCATCCATTATATTACAGACCTGATGTTCCAGTAATTTACTTAGGATACACAGCAAGGATATAGGTCTATAGTTGGCAATGTCAGTTCTATCTCCCTTTTTTAAAGATAGGGGTAACCTTTGCTCTTTTCCATGAAATGGGAACAGTTCTTGTGACAAAGCTGCGCTTGAAGATATTTTCCAAGCCATTAATGATTGCAGGGCCGGCTAGAGAAATAATTGTACTTGATATACCATCAGGGCCTGCTGCTTTGTTGCTTTTGATATTCTTAAGACTTTTGAAAATATTTTCATAATCCAGAACCAAAGAGTTGCGGGAAGATGCTGAGACTCTATAAATATGTTGTATATCGGTTTGGTTTGGGATGTTAGGGAGGTTTTCTGCGACATCTCTGCCAATATTTACAAAATATTGGTTGAATAAGTCAGCCTTCATGTCATCATCTAAAACCTCCAAGCTGTTTTCATCTTTGACTGGTCCAATTCTGGAGGACTTCTGGCTACCAGATATGCTATGTATAATTTTCCAGAACATACTTGAGTTATTGGCTTTATCAAACTTTTCCTTCCAATATTGAGTTTCTGCAGATCTTAATAAAGCAGTGACTTGATTTCGAGCGGATTTATATTCCTCCCAGTATTGCTTGGTATTTAGCGTACCATCACAGAGTTTTAAGAGTTTATACCGCTTACTCATGGCTTTAAAGTGCACCTAAACCCAAAAATATTTTTTCGCTTAACGAAATAAGCTTATTTTTTGGAGTATTTCTGTGCAAAAATTTTTTAATTTGCTTAAATCTTAAATTTTCTGTGCCTAGTCAAAATACGGAAAATCGGCCGCCATCTTGCCCCACGACCGAGTTTAAAGAGGAATGGCTCTAGCGGATAATGTGACGTCAAATCGAGAACACGAAAGTCTGCTTTTCACACATTTTCACTTGTATGGGAAGGTTGTGGTCGATATTGTCCGAAACATGCCGACCAGGTGTATTGTATGAGGAATGTATGAAGCGTGATACCCTCTTGCAAATTTCGCACGTTGCTACATCCTCCTCTAACACACTTAGTCGGCATATTTTCGGACAAAATCGACTACAACCTTCCTAAACAAGCGAAAATGTGTGAAATGCAGACTTTCGTGTTCTCGATTTGACGTCACATTACCCGCTAGAGCCATTCCTCTTTAAACTCGGCCGTGGGGCAAGATGGCGGCCGATTTTCCGTATTTTGACTGGGCACAGACAATTGAAGATTTGAGCAAATAAAAAAATGTTTGCACAGAAATACTCCAAAAAATACGCTTATTTCGTTAAGCGAAAAAATATTTTTGGGTTTAGGTGTACTTTAAGTATTTCACTGTTCATCCATGGGAGTGAATGCCGTCTCATTTTAACTAGGCGTTTTGTAACATGGCGATCAACAGCATCTTTAAACACTGTTTCCCAAGCCCATGTAATGTCGTCTATTTCATCAAAAATAGAACAAATCCACCATGGTGCGGTTTCAAGGTCGTACTGAAGAGATTTTGGGTCTTCCTTAACTCCTTTGAAGTTCTTGGCGTATTTTATTACTGGAGGGGAATATTGCGTGACTTTGCCAACTTAAATGAGATGTAAATAAATTTGTGGTCGGCGATGCAGAAATCGATAACACCAGCACTATTAACTTTTGGCATGTTGTTTGTGCAAATTAGATCTATGATTGTACTGGAATGTTCTGTTACTCTGGTAGGATTCTTAATAACATTTTTAAAATTAACGAGTTGCAGGACGTCTTTAAACTTTTTGCCTTTTCCAGAGTTGTCTAGCATATTCGAATTGAAGTTCCCGGTGATGATGACATTTTTTCTGCTCGCAGAGATTTTCTCAAGAATTGGAAGAAATTTATCGTAGAAACCCTCAGAATTTGGAGGACGATATATCCAGCCAACAAGAAGTCTTTGAGATTTGACTTTGAGTTCCAGCCACGTTGTTTCGATGTCGCAATTATCATATTTTGCAATTGAAATACAATCTAAGGAATCTTTAAAATAAACCGCAACTCCGCCGCCGATTTTGCTGAGGCGATCCTTTCTTTGAAGCTGGTATCCTTGAATAGCGATTTCATAGCTCTCTACGGTTGGAGACAAATGAGTTTCTGAGACAGCTAGAACATCTAGGCCATTATGAAATAACAGGAATTTAACTTGCGACAAATGTTTGTGAAGGCCACGAACGTTTGTGTGGCCCACTGTTATGTCACACCTTCCATGATGTTTAATCGTGGAGAAAGCACTCAA
Source organism: Stylophora pistillata (assembly GCF_964205215.1). Classification (NCBI taxonomy): domain Eukaryota; kingdom Metazoa; phylum Cnidaria; class Anthozoa; order Scleractinia; family Pocilloporidae; genus Stylophora; species Stylophora pistillata. Next base: position 20,865,431 of record NC_142522.1, read on the forward strand.
CAATGAGTTTTCTGTGACATTTCTTCTTCCAGTTACAGGCCCAGGGTTTGGTGAAACATCACCAGCAATCACAATCCTAGTTAGTTGATAGCCAGAAACGGCATTAGAATAATAACAAAGCCTTGAAGACAAAAAGCGCTTTCCGCGATATTCACCAGATTCAAGATGGCGAAATGACGTTCTGGAGTGAACAGCGTCTCCGCAAAATTCTGCTTGTTTAAACAAGTCAAACAAGGAAGGAGGAGCATCTGTTTCTCCAATCACTCTTAGGTTGTCATCTACAGTAAAAGCGATAGAGAATAGCAAGGATAAACATACTAAAAGCTTCCAAAGACCCGAACTCTCGCGAGTGATGCTGGTCTGACTCTCATATCGCAGTCGACGTTTGGGAAAAAAAAAATCGGAGAGACTGGCAGAAACCTCGCAACAAGACTGACTGAACACAGACGGGCGACGAGGAAAGGTGGTCAACAATCGCTTGCTGAACATCATCGACTTACGAACCACAATGTTGGCTGGGACTGCGCAATGCCTAACCTACAGCAATGTCTACTTTCAACGACGGACTCTGGAAGGCTTCTTTACTATAGAACAGACTCCCCTAAACAGTTGTCAACTACTACCGGCCCCATACAAACGACTCATTCACGACCTAAACATTGCATACGAACCGAACAGAACTACCTAGCTTTACCGACGGATCGAAACAGACCAATCACGACCGACTTACGCCACTTGAGTCTTACAGCCAATAACATCACGGCAAAACTGACCAATCATTTTACACGAGCTGAAATAAGAACATAGCTCTCTATAGCTGTGTATAGCCCCTATAGCTGTGTATAGCCCTGTCTAGCTGTGTATAGCCGTGTATAGCTGTGCATAGCTGCGTATAGCTGCGTATAACTGTGTATAGCCTTGTATGGCTGTGCATAGCTGTGTATAGCTGTGTATAGCCTTCTATATCTGTGAACAGCTGTGTATAGCCATGTATAGCCCTGTATAGCTGTCTACAGCCTTGTAGAGCTGCGTATAGCTATGCATAACCCTGTATAGCTGTGAATAGCTCTCTTTTGCTGTGTATAGCCCCGAATAGCTGTGTTTAGCCCTGTATAGCCGTGTATAGCTGTGTATAGCTGCGTATAGCTGTGTATAGCCTTGTATAGCTGTACATAGCTGTGTCAGTATAGCCTTGTATAGCTGTGTATAGCCCTCTATATCTGTGTACAGCTGTTTATAGCTGTGTAAAGCCATGTATAGCTGTGTATAGCCCTGTATAGCTTTGTAAAGCTGTGTATAGCTCTGTATAACTGTGTATAGGTGTGCCGGACGGTATAGCTCGGTATAGCTGGGTTTAGCTGTGTATAGCCCTGTATAGCTGTGTATAGCTGTGTATAGCCCTGTATAAAGGCTGACAGTTTCTAAAGAAACTGTTTGGGGCTGCGTCGGTGGGGGTAACGAAATACGTTAAATATATCAACAAAGTTGAAATGGAAAATTGGCGACCGTTATGATTATAAAAGCTGACGTTTCGAGCGTTAGCCCTTCGTCGAAGCGAATAGGGGAATTGTGGGTTGTGTGTGCTTTTAAAGGCAGAAAAAGGAGCTACGTGATTGGTGGGAACATGGCAACGAGAAAAACACGAATAAATCTATTTGTGTTTAAATTATTTATTTATTTGTGTTTTTCTGGTTGCCATGTTCCCACCAATCACGTAGCTCCTTTTTCTGCCTTTAAAAGTTCACACAACCCACAATTCCTCTATTCGCTCCGACGAAGGGCTAACGCTCGAAACGTCAGCTTTTATAATCGTAACGGTGGCCAATTTACCATTTCAACTTTGTATATATATTCAAACTTAGCAATAGCTGAGAGGGTGTCGGCCTAGAATGATTGCCCACGTGCAATCACAAGCTTTAATACTCGTATCACTATACCCACAATGCATCTATACTCAAGGGCCCAGGCCCTTGTCCTGTTGCTCTCGTGCCGCAGAAATATTTAATTTCCGGCTTATTCGTTGGCAATAAAACGCCAGAAATTCCATTTTACTTCCACCAGCATGGTACGTGGCATGAGGTAACGTGCGAACCACCTACTTCGATCTCAAATTTACCGCCACAAATAAAGACAGTTTCCATTGGAGAAAGGAAATACAAATCTCAAAAATTCTTGTATTGTGATGAAGACATAAAACAATTTTGAGAAATGAGCCCGCTATTCACTGCTTTGGAGTAGCTGTAGCTCAAGCTGACTTGACTCTAAGAGTTCTACATCACACGACGGTTGGTTGACAAATGGTCTAGTGGGACCTAAGGCTCCTTTTATAGCGCGCCTTCGTGTTTAAACTTAGAGTATTTGATTGTCCTGGGAAAAAAATTCGAATTAATTTTAAGAGGCACGTGATCTGTACAGGACATTGGCCTGATGGTTTTTGCCAAAATCTCGAAGATCCACCGTCAATCCAATACACAGAAGAAAAAATGTCTAAAATCACTCGTGAGCATTGGAACTGTGCTGCAGCTTTGTGTACGAATTCTTGGCGAACATAACTCGATGAACTACAACATTATCGTTTGAGTGATATCCACTGAGCAAAGTTAAACAACACGCGTATAATAAAGTTCTGAAAAACAAAGCAGTCGATTTCAAACGTGACTTTATATGCTCGGAGCACTGGAAAAAAGGCTTTAGAGAGAACTTAGACGATCTCCCAGATAGAGCTTGTCACCCTGATTATATCAACAAACAACCAACAGATAAAATTACTCCTAGAAGCAAAATAGCTGCTGCTAAAAGATCTCTTGCTATTGATAACAATGTTAGACCAAAACGAAGGAAAACACTACGATATTCAAAGGAGGATAGCAATGGTTCTGATGTTTATATTCAAAATGATCAATTACAAGAAGAATTACAAGACCTCAAAGACAAGCTTGAGGAAAAAACTAAAGAAGCAAATATACTATCCCAGCAAGTGAAAGATCTAACTGAAATGAATGACAGTTTGTGTAAGAAACTCTCTCATTTTAAAGAGCTGATGAAAGACTTGACATTTTCTTATGAATGCCTTGAGACCAATTCCAAAAAATTTTTTTATACGAGTGGATTAACTGTTGATGATTACAATTGTCTGTTTGAATGCATTGAACCTTATGTCTCTGTAATAGTTTATCCACATTGTAAGAATAACACAGATTGGCAGAGAAAATTAACAAAGAAAACGGAACTGTTGTGCTTCTTGACAATTTGCCGCCATGCATTACACCTTGGAATCATGGCTTTCCGTAACAAATACAAGTGATGCAACAACGTCAAGAATTTTCTCTGCATGGATAATGTTCCTTTCTATACTTTTTTATTCTTTGGATCTAAGTCCATATCCAGGAGAAGTTATGTCACTGTTACCTTCAGAATTTTGAGCTTCTGGTTACAAAGATACTGTCTTAATAATGGATGTTCTATTTTCTTGTCTTTAGGAAGGGATCTAGTTTTTATTTCAACAAGAAATTGTTGCTCCCAAGTACTCACAGCATCAGGACTGGCTCCAAATCTTGCATCTGAAGGATGTTTGAAGAATTCACATTGGCTGACACTCATTTTACTATCCTGCTTAAATTGAATGATAGCATTTCCTTTCTCCTGTTTCCCTCTAATGAAATTAGGCAGTTTGCTTCTTCTGGGGTTCAAAACTTGTTCGTCAATTTTGTTCTTAACTGTAAACCATGAGTTGTCAAATTCTTTTATTTCTCTTACAGTTGGAAAGAGAAAGGACTTTCTCTTACAGTTGGAAAGAGAAAGGTCCTTTCTCTTACAGTTCGGGAAACTCGGGGTTAAAGGAAATCGCTTAAATCGCAATGGATCGGGAAAGTAACCAAACAGAAATTTTAAACAAGCAAAGTACATACGGTAAGCTGTATTTTATTAATAATTCTAGTGAGTATTTATCAACTTGAACCGTTTACCTGAAATCCCATACTAATCCTTTATATTCACGGCCATTTTAAATTACGCAATATGAAAACACATGTATTAATGATTAACCTCTCACACTGACCTTGGGCCGCCTGTGGCTCGTTCGGCCTCAATGCAGATCTTTTTATAGATTCAAGCGAAACAAATTTGCATACAGTCTGTCAAAAAGATAACTGATGACCAGGATCGATGGCAGAAAACTCTGAACATAAGCTTTAAATAGTCGGCTCGATCAGTGTTTTAAGAATTTTGTCGCAAAGAACACCAACACGTCGTATCAAGGAATACAAATTGCACAGTTTAGACGTTTTCGAGAGCAGCCGTTTTGATCGAGCCGCGACGTAAAGCGACGGTGCAGATGTCAAACTTAGGGAGACAGTAGAATGGAGGAAACGGCAAAACACACTGAAACTCTGGACTCATGAACAGCTAAGAATAATATTTGAGTTAAGGTTATTATATTTACTTTGCTATATGCATCGGAGTCGTGTTCATTTTTATTATATCAATGTCTTGATGGTCACATGCACACAACAGGATGGCATGATTTTTTTGTCTTCCTTCACAATTTTCAAAAAATTGTAAAAAATTCCAAATTCATTTCCCCAAACTAAACTTTACATGTTCTAAAAGATCATCAACTCTAGTATTATCATTCGTAATCATACGAAATTCTGAGCAAAGGCACTTTCTAAAAATTATCGTTGTTTTTCGCCTACCGTTTTACGCAACACGGGAGAGCCATAAGCTTTTGACTTCTCTTGAACACTGGAATTCATCTAATCTTTATGAAATCACGATGTTTAGACTATGACAAGTTGTACAACAACTTGGAATTGTGATAGCTTTTTCTAGCGCAGTTTTTTTGAGACGCGAGTCGAGTGGATCATGACCTATTTTAAACCTGTTCGGTGTCGCCAAATCCTGGAAGTGAAAACTAAACGTTTTCGTTTTTTCGGAAGCAAATAATTTTTTTACGGAAAAAACTGCACAGCAATTGTATACTTTCTACAGGCTACTTGTATGCAAAAGAACGGCGAATATAGGTTTTTTTAACTTTGCCATGCAATGTTTGATTTTTGCACGGATTTGCTCCTAACAGCTTCACGTCAGAATGATGGCAGACTTCACAGTCTCGAATTAATTTTAGAAAAATCTGTCACCGATGGACAAGTATAGTACATAAAGAATCCTGTTATTGCTACTAAAATCTTATCAGCTAAGCTCTTAACGATTCTGCATTGTTGAGGGCATGGGTGATCTACTATAATCGTGGAAGCCAATTATCGCAGTTGATAATAACGCTGATTTAAGCACACGGCTTGGAATTCCTCCGTCTTTAAAATACACGAAACCCCTTCATTTCACCCAGCAGAAAAATAAACACAGAGACAAAGTGCATTGGGATAGATATGAATCTAGTTCGTTTTAGCTCATTTCTTACATGTGTAATTTCCAACACTTAATTCAAGCAAAGAGACACCGCCTTCCTTTTGAAGTATTCATTTTTTATAGCCGACGATCATTGAGGGTTTACGTACAGTATTTGTATCCTTCGTCTTGGTTTCCAAATCTGCTTGTTTTCGACAGTAAATGCACTCTCTCAGCGTTGATAGTACTTGGCATAAGCCACTACAACACCTATCCGTAGTTTCTAATAGATCACTCATTGCACCATCTCCGTCGCTGTTTTATTCCAGATTTCGAGCTCGAACTTGTTTGAAACGGTACGGTTTAAGGACCGCCCTGCCCAGCAATCGAAAGATAAACACTTGAAACACGTGGGGGGTAATGAAAAGTTGGACGGTTTGACGTAACACCTAAGCTAATTAGCTATTTAAAATGGCAGCATAGAAGTGGATTTTCATTAGGATCGGAGCAACTTTGAAAGCTGAAAAACGGTAGCTAACTCGGCTTAGTGTAAACTATTTATTGGTGGTTACAAAAAATAACCGATTTTTGGAGTCACCTTGTCCTTTAACACGTGTTACATTGATACGCAAGAATATCGAGACCTGCGCTATGGTTCAGGTTCTTTTGTCCGCTTTAGCACTGCACGTGAACAGAATATGAGAATGTAGCTGTCGTTATTGCGATATCAATAACATTAGACTCTGAAATTCACTCCAGTTCTTTTGTCTTGTACCCATTTAAGAGGCTTCGTTTTTCCTTTCGCCCCCATGACATGCAGATAGGGAGTATTTTATAACTGTTTAGATCACCAGCAGTCCCGACAGTCCCTCTTTCCAAGTTAAGTCTATAAATAGATTAGCTTGTGGTACACTTAATCGATAGATTTACCATGCATGTGTAATACTCCCCGTGTCAATTTTGCAGAAATTCAGGTCCATTGCCTGCAAGCTCCAACGCTAAGGAATGCTAACGCCCCAAGAAAAACGATGGATTGTCGTCGGGATTTTCCTCTCAAAAGTTCTTAAACCAGGAATCAACAAGGTCATTAAGCAAGAGATACAGGATTTGTATCAAAAGCTGGCTCTCCCACCAACCCGCATTCAGTTACAAACGTCGTCTACTTATCAAGAGAGGATTTCACCTTCTAAATGGCTCCTGAAATATGAGAACATCAACAACAATGCATCACCTCACCACAGAAAAGATTACCGTGTTAAAGACGAGGTGTCTTTGGCAAAACTGTTTGTTGAGCCATCCATGTCAAACTTTACAGATTTTGATGAAACATTGGATTTATCGGCAGCGCTCTCTATTTTATGTCAAGCACCAAAATTTGTTCGTCTTGGAATTCATAACCTTGCATGGGATGTTTCGTATTGAGGTTCGTAATGAGTGGGGCCATTGTAAATTTGCAACTTGGACCCAGTCCTTTTATTTGAAATGCTTTCAACGTCTGGAGAAATTGATTAACAGCTTGAATCTTCCTAAGGCTTCTAAGGAAAAAGTTTTGAATGATTTGCGAGAATGGAAAGATAGAGGTATGATTGCAAATTTTGCTTCTTAGTACATCATTAGTAATATACATAAAAAAATTACGCGCCTCTGATTGGCTGAAAAAGGGTGCATTTTTAATGTACATAAGTGCAAGTTTGTAATATGACTGCAAATTACAAATAGCTTGCACGCACTGTCAAAATTTTGTTCATCTTGACTTTCTGTGATTTTTTTTCATTTGTTTTATCAAAAAGTAGTAACATGATTTCCCATGTTGTTTTAGACGCCAAAGGTAAATGGAGTAGAGTTTGAATGGCAGAAGTTAAAAAATAAACTGGGTTTAACATTTGAACCCATGGATACTCCACGTATTTTACTACTTAATCTTGAATAATTCGTCTTTAAGAACCCAGAACAACAAAACCGAACCGAAAATAAATAGAGTGATGCATTCTGAGGTACCGCAACAAAAATCATCAAATCAGAGAGTGTTTACAGTGGTACGCATCATACTGTGTCATGGTGACAGCACTGCTGCCAGTCACTGAAATCAAAATTACTAAGCACGTAAGAGGGAACGAAAACGGATTTAACATAACCTAGTTGTGTTAAGCACAGCTTAGGAATGAGGCAAGCAAAGATGACAAAGACCTTATATGGAATTTTCCTTTTTCTATGACTTGTTTGGGTTAAAATAAAAACCAAGAGAGTCGATCTTTCTAACATAAGGTGCCTGGTGGTCTTCGTTTCTCCAAATAAGTTGCAAAGTAAGGCAACAAACACAGACGTATTTCCAAAAAAACAACGCTCAAGTTGTTAATCTTAAACAATTTTGATTAATGAGGATGAAATGGGAATGGAAACTCTTTCTATTCTCTTTGTAATTGCTGCACTTAAACTATTTTCCCTTTTTTTCTAGGGATGCACTATTAGGGACCTTAAGCAGTTAGGACGGCAACGCCAAGGAAGACTTCGATCAAAAAATGAATTTCTACTCAACAGTTAGAATTTCAAAAATGGCTGCATGAGCTTACCGTCTCATACGGCGCCACAGCTCAACTTCAGCATGACGTATAGAAGTAGCGTTGATTTCCAAATGGAAATTAAATTAATTTGCCGTCGTGGTTTCGATTCGCAGACGACGCAAATTTTGGCGATTTCACGTTGTTGTTTTGCATAGGACGGCTAAGAAATGTACAAAGTTTCAAAACGCACGTGCTGAGCTATTGTTCTGCCAATTTGATCGCTTGTTTTTCCACGTCCTCGTTGCCGTCACCGTCGAGGTTCCTTAAGGTCCTTATTACTTCAACATAGACCGCTGTGCTTACGGAGGTGTAGTGCAAGTGGCCTCTTGGTGGGATAATACTCCTCAAGTAAGAGGTGCAGAGATCTTTGCGGTAAACTCTGAATACACTCAAGTGTATTACCATAACAACAGGGCGTGGCATCTTTACATAAGTGCAAGAGACATCTGTTTTACTCCCGAAGGTGTTCGCGCGCTCCCCCAAAATAAGGACCTAACGAATAAAGACGAGAAAAAGAGAAATCAAAGCCAACCAAGACGTCGATAGAAAAAACATGAATTCTTATCTTTAGTTTGAATTTCACGAGTGGTTCGACGTGTTTTCCATCTCTTACATTGCCAAGCCTCAACTTCAGCTTAACTTGGCTTGCTCAAGGTCCCTGATGTCACGTAAGCGTCTCCCTCAAATAAGCGCTCATCCCCCCCATCTCTCTCGCTCTCTCATATCAGTAGGGATATAATAAAAACCTGTTTATATCGTCAATTCGTTTATAACTTTTTAACTTTCAACTACAGCAGAATCAGTGAAGGAAAATAGTTTTTTTTCCCCGTTCCATTTATTTCTATCTTCATGCGCTTGTAGAGCTCCTCTATGCGCGTTATCTGTTCCTTTAATTTTTGTCCTATTGCTGCGCTCTTGGTAAGAGCCGTTAACTTCCCAGGCACAACGAGACCATTTTCTGGCCTATGGGGATCAGTTATTTCTACAATTAATAATGACAATAGGACTGAATGGAGACTAATTCGGTCTGTGATCATGCGAGTGATTGACAAAATCGGACGACCGCGAAGCTGGAGTCCGAACTGTTAATCAAGAGTATTATTATTAATGCTCAAATCGGGCTGGTGATAACCAATCACGTTCGAGAATTTTGATATGGTTTTGATTATAGAGTTGTTGGGATGTATTTATAGAAAGCAAAAGAAAAGGAATTATAGCCCAATCGAAATGTGACGAACAAACTTTTAACTGTCAGTGCCATGAACATGCTTCACTTTGTAAGTTCCAATTACATTGTCGTCATACTTCTCGGCTTCTTCCCTGTCATCTTTTTAAGTAAATAATTAAGTCTTTTCTTTTGTTTAAACAAACGAAAGAAGCACCCCCCCTCCCGTCCTCCTTTCAGCCCAAATTTTTAGTAAGCACCCGGACGCTTATTCCAGGCCGAAGTACGGCAGATTAATCAGAAGATGAATTTGAAGGTGGCATAACCCTCCCAAGAAAGCATCGATGTGCGATAGCTTAGAAAACTTTTCTTCAATCGACTTATTGAAGAACATTTTCAACAGTTTATTTTTCGTGAGCGTGGTTTGACTAGAACATCTCTAATTTCCAAAGAAGATTCGAGCCCTAACCATTTGATCACCTGTGGGATTCTCCACTGCTAAGTAATACAGCGTGGCCATCTCAATCAACACTTGAAACACAGAAAGGAAGACAAAGCTGGGTTTGTAAATGAGGATGTGAAGGTGCTGTTGTAATGGAAATGCAAATGTTGCAACTAGCTAAAAAACTGAGTCTTTTGTACGTTCTGATGAATATATTATTTTTAGGTTAATATAATACAAACTCGGTACCAGGGCCTCTCTTCTTCTCTTTTAGAACGATTTTATGTACCTCCCCTAACTGTTGTTTTTGCATTGTCCTTATTGCCATAAATAATCAACAATTATTCACCAAAGTGGAAGTGTCTAGTGGTAGACATTTACCAAACCACGAAGCGGCGAGGTAAATTATCCACCACTAGCCACCAAAACTGAGATAAAAGTAGTTTTAGTGTATGATAAAACAGTGAGATGATATAGCACGAAAAGATGATTTTAAGTCATTTATTCCTGCGCAAATTCCGTGCGAGTTGTTTGGAGATGAATAGCAAAGGATATTTGGAGTTTGAGCATCCAATCAGAGTGCACCTTTAACGCTATCCATTGTTTTAGTGTACTGTGATAGTGGTCGCCCTTAGCTGAGTCCTAACAGCACGAGTATTGTCTTCCACCTGTATTGCAGCGGGACCACCCACACTTAACTAAGAATAATCTTTCAATTAAATGTTTTTTTTATCTCCCGAAATCAATTTAGTAGTACTTTTGCAGATTAAGTGGTCAATTGTGGTATAAAATGGCCTTTTTTATAATACCCCTAATCTGTGGAACCTGTATTATTCCTCGTGGGTGACTGCTTAATACAGGCTGGACTGTATAGTAATTTGGTTCAAATATGGAAGGTATATCAGCTTATTCTAGGAGATGCTGGTTTCCAGCGAAAGCCACTTTCCTTAAGACAAGCGGCGTTTTGCAATAAACGATTTTTCCACAATGCAACGAGCCACTTGAATTTCTTAAGTGACCCTAATGTTTGTGTAGAAATCGCGTGAGGGGCTGAAGGGGGCTGGCACTTCCTCAAATGGCCTGAACAAGTACGTGCATGCCTACAAACATGTTGTAAAAGTTCACTGTTTAGTCTTTTGTACAAAGTGCCTTTCTGGCGGATGATAAGCCTTGAATAATGTGTGAAACCAGCAGCTTGCGTCTTGAACGGTTGATACGGCACAATCGATAACTGAGAAGGGGATTAAGGGCCTTGTTAACCCACCCTCTCCACCCAAACTTCACTTGTCCAAGTTAGCTTGTTATTTGTAAGAGTGATGTTTCCTTCCAAGAGATTATTATGATCATCATTATCTCGTGTTCCTTCCTAAAACGGAAACACGGAAGAGAAGATTAGAAAAAAAAAGAATAAAATAACGAGTCTATACTCATCGGTAAAATACAATGTAAATGAATTACAAAATAATGGACAAAAAGAAAAAAAACGGCCTCAACGTGGATCGAACCCCACCGTAAAACCTGGATACTGCTACAGCTATACATTAAGCCTTATGTGGGGGGTTAAGCAGATTGCTCCACAATTAAACTTTTTGGATCAATTCGTATTCTGTTATCATTCACAGATCAAGGTATGACGTATTTCTCTCATACAGTAGCTATTTGTACAGAGAAGTAAATGGTTCTGTCCTGGTGTACCGGTTCACAAGGGAATTACCATTGTTCTTTCTTTGTTTAGGAGTCATTGGTTAGCTGTTGTGTATTGTTCGATCTTTTGTATCGGCTCTTGTGAACCGGTAGACGAGGACAGAACCGAAGTAAATTTTCTCTTATTGGGCAAGCGCTAAGGGTCTCAAAGTCGTTCCCAGAGACGACCTAAGCCCTCGCACTCATTCATGGAGTAAGATACTGGAAATGAGGTCCGACAGTAGTTCAATTTGATTCAAGAAGTGAAGAATATAATTTTTTTCATGACGTTTTACAAAAATCGAAACCAGACACGAAAGTTCTGACTTATCTTCCTGGGGAAAGCAGTCAATAACCAACCAAAGAAACCACCGAGAAGCAGCTATCAAGGTTTTCGTCTATGACTAAGCTTTATCACTTCCGGCCTGTTGGATTGGGCTGGGAACTCCATACGTATCGTTGCTGTTTGGCGATTTCTGTGTTACGAGAAAAGGTTAAAAGTTGTTTTTTTCTTCTTGAAGGAGAGAGAATTATAGTTTTGTTATTCAAATATCGCCCGCCTGGCCTTGAACATTGTCTAATAAAGTCTACTTAAGAAAATCATTAGGAATAGGGAAGTGTGAAAGTTGATGGTGGACAGCTCCAATAATGTGATTGTCTCCTTCGCAGCCGTTGTTTGGGCTCGTCACGCAACGCTCCCTCTCCTACCAACCTGGGTTAAAACGAAGACACTGCATTAGCCAAAAGAATTGCTTACTTTTTAACGAGAATTTTCCAGCAGAGAAAGCTTAACGACCGTCAGAATCTATTTTAGCTACGAAATACAGTAGAAATCGATTATTTATTGACAGAACCCAAGAGTCATTTTTCCTGTACAGAACGCGTCCTGTGTTATTCTGTCACGCAATGCTAACTATAAATCAAAGGCGGCTGGCGTTGGAATTCTGCTAGCTGTTCCAGATTAATAATATGTGTGGTAAGTTTACCCGAGGAAACCCTCGAGAATATCAGCACCAAATTGGCTCGCTATTGAAACAGAACACTGACAGGACGGGCAGTATAATAATATGGGCAGTATATAATAATGGGAAGAAACGCGTGAAGTGCAATGTATTATATTACTAAGCGTTGTTACTGTTTAATGTGCGTTTAACTTGTAATTTCTACGGTTTTCTGTTTACAGGGTCTTCGTTTACGTAGAACGAAAACGAATACCGAGTCTTAGGTCTTCGTTTTCGAGGGTCTTCGGTTTCGTAACACCCTTCTCTTTAATCTGTAGAATAAGCCAGAATATGCGGCAAGCAGGGAAGGGCTTGGGTACCTTGAGGTTTAATCAGAGCATGGGAGTCACCTCACGATCAGCCAAAGTGTGATATTGGGGGTGTCCAGTATGTGCATGTGGTGGTAAAAATGGATTTTGAATCTACTTCAAATAAGTTTGACCTGGCTTGACTTGGCCTCTTGAGTTAAAAGCACTATGATGTGCAGATTTTGTCTCAAACAGGGTCAGGCCTTGAGGGTCTCCGCTACACACTCTAACCAACACTCTAACCAGAATTGTCTTGAATCCCTCCCCCCCTGAATCACATTGAGGCTATCAGGACCTAGCAGCAACAAATTTCCTGTTAAGACATCTGTGGGGCTGCAAATGAAAGAATCAAATGCTGTCACACTGTGTTTTGTTATCTATGGTTGAGGAAATTAAACATCAGTGTTTTAACTGCCTCTTATTTATCAATCTTCTTTAAAGATTCTAAATAAGTATTTTTCTATGTCTTTTTGTGATCACACTGAGCCCAATCTAGGATCATTAGTCAGTTCCCATTAAGGGGTATATTCAAAATTCTTAACAAATATCCCTGTTCTTTCATTAAGGGGCTTTATTCTTGGGTTGTATTCTGATAAGATAAGAAGTAATTTTGAAGGGTTGCACTGTAGCTGCAGCTTAACATGTGACAAGGCTCAACACTAGCTTTTCAACTTACTAGCCAAGTGTCTAGTGGCAACTTAGATGTTACAACAATTTTGGTTTGTTTACTAGTGAAACTGGCTTTTAGAAGTCGAAAACCACCAGCCAAAACTGAATTTCTACTAATCCATGGCTAGTTGGCTACCATTGTATTAGTGTCAAGCCCTGATGTGATGAAAAAAAAAAAAAAAAATAACATTCAATTGCAACTGCTTTGTTTTTTTTTTCTAACAGAAAATGCTCAGTTTTTTAACTTAATCAAGTAAGCTACCATGGATATGCTAAAGGCTGAGGAAAAGAGATGGCTTGTGGTTGGAATATGCCTTTCAAAAGTTCTCACACCTGCAGTGAGGAAGATCATTAAGCAAGAAATGCATCAGTTATATCAGAACATGGTTCTCCCAACAACCCGCATTCATTCACAAACATCGTCTTCTTATCTTAGAAGCCTTCCACCTTCTACAGTGCGCCTTAATTATGTGAACATCAACAACAACGCAACAAAATCATCTCACCACAGCTATGATTACTGTGTTGAAGATGAACTGTCTTTGGCTAAACTTTTTGTGAAGCCATTCATGTCAGGCTCCACAAGTTTTGATGAAACATTGGATTCATCTGCAGCACTGTCCATTTTATGTGGAGCACCAAACTTTGTTTATCATGGAATTGATATTATTGCAAAGGATGTACGTGATGAGGTTCGTAATGAATGGGGCCATTGTAAATTTGCAACTTGGTCTGAAGCTTATTACCAGAAGTGTTTTCAACTCATGGAAAAACTGATCAGAAGACTGAACCTACCTGAAGCATCAGAGAGGGAGGTTTTAAAGGACTTGGAAGAGTGGAGAAATAGAGGTGAGTTACATTAAGAACCACCTTAGCTGAGTATAATTTTTTATATATAGTATATTTCAGTTAGTGATTAATATTAGGTTTGGAAAAATATTGGGATGAGCAAACAAATTATTAGCCTCTGCCTTTGGCTTTGGCAGATAATTTATCAGAGGGGTGCTGACATATAACAATATTTTTCAATTGAACAGAGCTCAATAACTGTTTTAATTTATCATTCAATCACCAAGTTTCTTTTTCAAAACCATTTAAGAAAATTAGCTTCGAAAAGCCCAGCAGGGCAGTTAGCCCCTTTCATCAGAATAGCCCTGATACAGCTACATAATGGATAAAATACCTTTTAGCCTTCCATGTGACAAATGTTATTGATACATTTGTGGCTCAACTCAGATCCCACTCAACATTGTTAAAACTCTGTAATTAGGAGTGCATTCCAGAATTTCATATGTTTTTATTTTGGTGAACCTTCTGCACCCTAACGACAGAGTCCATATTCTCTATACTTTTACTTTGGTACTGACAAGGAGAATTCATTTAGCAATTAAAGCTTCCTAGGTTGGTGAACATTTCCTTTTTTCTCATTAACAAATGGTAAACACCACAGCGCACACTATTGAGTTATGGATGCACATGGGAGGTTGCTAAGCACGAAAGAAGCGAAAGAGTCACTCGAGGCAGTAGCCGAGAGCGACTCTAGCTTCTTGAGTGCTTAGCAAACCTCCCAAGTGCATCCATAACTCAATAGTGTATGCTGTGGTGTTTACCATTCGTTTTATAACATAACATTGATACATTGTAGCTAAAGAGTTCCCTTTTATTTAACAAATCTTACACGACCAGAAAAAACAAGCACGCGTGTAAAAATAGTCTTTGCATTTGCTCACGTCAGCAGCGTACACCCATGGGCAAATGGGGGATGCTAATTTGACCAATCAGAGCGTGCACTTTACTTTGGTTATGTTATAATGATCATTACATTAATGATTCAGCAGTATTATCATGAGAAGGTACTTGCTGCACAGCAATATTTAGTAAATAAATCCCATTCAGGGGGTTGGTATGTCGGCTGCATGATAATGTCCACAGCTGAAATGTTGTCTGAGAAATGAATATTTCATCCAGAAGAAAAGCTTAGAGGGTAAAATTAATTTGGAATTTTGATGACAATGTCTTAGCCAAGGACATTATCAGCTAACATACCGGCAAGCCAGAAAGGGGTTTATTTATTCTATAACTCTCCCATTTATATTCTTATCATACACTCACAACAAATTTTGTCAGTTTTTTTTGTATGTTTGGGAGCTGCATTTAATGTCATTATCACTGGACTCTGCAAAACAAGTTTTTTTTTTTTTGGTTGTTGTTGAAAGTAATAAAGATGAAGAAGTCAAACTCTTGAGCTGGCTATTTTCGGCTGGCTTTGTTCCTTTTATGAAAATATTAGGAGGACAAATATTTATGTAAACAGGGGTTGTATTGCATGATAACTGTTGGGTGATTTTGTACCATGTGAGGTAAAGTAGCCAATAGAATCATGCGAAAGTTTATGGGGGGAGAGGCTTATCAAGTAATATTCAGTAGATGGTAACATCTTATGTATGATTTCAAATAAAATACAGGAACTGACATGTGCTTTGGACAACCAGTTAATAATGATGTACTGAAACTTGTTCAAGAGGAAATGGCAACATTGGTTATATCTGTTGAAGAAAATAAGGAAACCTGGGTGCAGGATCATGAGGGACTGAGAAAGAATCTTCAAAATTTGACACAACTTTTTGAACTTGACATCAAACGACTTGAAGCTAGTCATGTTGCCTTAGAAAGTGGCCTCAGTGTCCTTAAAGAAGATCAGTTGAGGATTAAAGAAACTCTGGTGGAAAATGAAATGATGACCTCATCAAATGCGTCTCTCATACAGCATGTTAAAGATAGCTACGAAGAGAAGCACAAAGGTCTTCAATGTCAACAAGAGCTTCTGGAAGGGAAAGTGGCTGGTTTGTCTCAAGGGATGGAAAAGTTGATTTCAGAAGAAACAAATTGGCTCACAAGTGGTAAATTTATGATTGGAGAATAGTCAATGTAAAAAAAAAAAGTAGTTCTTCATGTCTTTTTATTGTTAATTCGCTTATTTCTGTTTCAGGTCTCTGTTGGAAAATCCCAGTGACGTTAGTGCTGAGCATCCTCATGATTTTCATCTACGAGCATTATACTCCAGGATCTAAACTTCGTTATTGGTATTGTAGAAGGGGAAGCATCCAAGGCCACACTTTGTCATTCTTTTTCAAGACAAATGACCACCAGGTAAAATAAGTGTTCAGGATAAGCCAATACAGTTGTGCCGGGGGGGGGGGGGTTACTCGCATATATGGGCCATATAGGTACGTGCCGCGGAATAGGGTATGGTTTTTGCGGTTCTCGGTCCTTAAATGGGGTTCTTTTTTGACCCTTTTGTTTCTGTGTCCATCGTGTGGTCCTTAGATAAGGCAGCTTAATTGTATTATCTAATACTGAGTGTGAAAACGCCCGCCTAAACGCACGGTTTTTTTGTAAACTTGATGTATCCGTTTAAGTATCAGGGGCAAAACCAGGAATTTTTTATTGGGGGGGGGGGGGGGTCCAAACTTTGGTTCAGAAAGGACTGTTGGACTCTTATGAGGCAAATTACTTCTCCCCCACACCCCCCACACCCCCTCCCACCAGTCGCGGTTGCACGTTATAATTTCTTGGCCGCTTACCGTTTACTTGGATTCATTAATTAAAAACATCAGCCTGTTAAAAGTGATATACGATCCTGCGGATGTAAGAATTTCAGTCTCAAAGTTGTAAGCGTCAGGTCTGATAGGGGGGGTCCGAACCCCCCCCGGATCCTCCCCCTGGATCCACCACTGAGTATTGTAACAAAATGATTTTGCAACAGAGGTTTAATAGCCGTTAAGCGGGTAAATACACGTAACGCCTCTTATAGGGTGTCATTTTTCGGCTTTGGGCCTTAAAAGGGGTATCAGTTTTCGCTTTCTTAGTTAGTTAGGGTTCGCGAACCTTCGCGGCACACCCCTATCCAAATTCGCGGGAGTTCCCCCCCCCCCCGGGCAATTGTGTACTGGTTGCCAAGCCTTTGATTTGGAGCGAGGTTGAAGGTGACCTCGTTGTGATGGAGACCAGTATCTATTTAGAATGATAACAAAGTAATTTGTCTGTATTATGACAAGGTCACAC
Organism: Stylophora pistillata; assembly: GCF_964205215.1. NCBI lineage: Eukaryota > Metazoa > Cnidaria > Anthozoa > Scleractinia > Pocilloporidae > Stylophora > Stylophora pistillata. The sequence continues at coordinate 20,882,671 of NC_142522.1, forward strand.
TTAGAACACAACCTGTTCAAACTGAAGGTTGGGCAACCAAGTACACAACTGTAAAAACTGGACTATTCCCCATCTGTTCTTATAACTCAGCCTTCTGGCTTTTTGTGAAACACTCAAAACTTGACTAGTTCAGTTGTTTCAATAAAAACCAGTTACTGATGGTCCACCGCTGCTTATCGGACCTTGTACCTCTGTCTATTTAGCCCGCGAGCCAGCTCATGTGTTAGGGTTTCGCCTTGTGGAACCTTTCCCAGGTAGCCTACATATAGCCATACCCTCTCCCCCTTCCTTACGTTTCTTCTGCGGGGGAGGGTACGGCTACACGTAGACTATTTCCTAGGCCCAGCGGTCCATTACACCATCAAGGAAAAAGTTACTGAAACTCCTGTGGTTGACTGTGCAAATGAACCAAGTGAGAGAAACTGATGGAAATCCATAAGTAACTCCTTCACCCAATAATATTGTTTTGTTTAAATTTAAATTAGCCCTACTGGCCTCGTTCTCCAGTACAAAATTCAAAAGAATACATTATCTTAAGCGAGGCCAGAAGGGCTAATTTAAATTTAAACAAAAGAATATTTATACGGCAGCCATTTATGAAAACTGGTCTATTACCGCTTATTATCCAACTGCACTAAGTACAGTAAAAATAACGCGCGACTCGAGTACAAATATCCAAGATATTGTGCAGTTGGTTATTTTGTAATGTAAAAAACCTGTTCAACCGGTCGGCTGCGTGCGCAACGCTTCTCTGTCTGCTACGCTTTTCCCACTTTATAGGAAATGCGCATGAAATATAGCAGTTGGATAATAAATAACTAATAAGACGTTTTGGTGTGTGTGTAGAAGTATAGTGTGTGTAATATTGCTGAGTACTTTTTACGAGTTATGATGTGCCGTATTTTGACGAGCCCTCGTACTACACACCAAAACGTTTTATGATATATATTTAGCTGCCTCTTCACAATTTTAAGATCTAATTAACCTTGAATTTTTCGTCAACAAACAATGATGAGAAATTCGAAAGTGAAATAAAAATTTTATTGTTTTTCTGAAGCCTTTAGCTTGCAAACAAAGATTACTTTTATCAACTAATGAAATCAGCCAATGAAATGATTCTAAATGTATTGTTATTAAAATGTAACAATAAACTGTCATGGTTAGACTTAACATTCTGTGGACTCAGAACAGTTTCATTACAAGACGTTTTATTATTTAAGAGGAGCTATTATTTACATGAATATCACTCTTATTGTGTTATCTTAACAGAGACCGTTAGTGAATGGAATTGAGTTCAGCTGGGAGGCTTTAAAAAAGAAAATGAACCTCAAGTTCCGTCCACTTGATGACCCAGGTATTTCTTATTATTTTAGCAGCCAACAGCATGTCAGTGTCATTGCATGCAACTTTACGACTTTTGTTTGCGTTTTAGGCAACCGTTGAGCAATTGTCAAGTAAACATCAAAACGAACTCCGGATTACTTTCTCTGTAAATGGTCCGGAAAACTCGCGCCACTTTCTCGACCAATCAGATTTCAAACTAAAACCAATCACGACTTGCGTCATCCACGTTTTACCGCGCTTCAGGCAGTAAACTTGTTTTTACTTTGAGTTCTCATTGGCTCCTTGTCATTTCTTTCCTTTTTTCTGATTGGCTGTTTTAATTACTTTGGTTCTGGTTTTACGGCACTCATCCGGAAAAGCACAGTAATCAAAGAATTCACAACGTCCAAACAGCACAGAGAAAGATATCACAAAGAACCTATAAGAATCGGAGCTAAGATAAGTAATAAGAGGCCTCGAACGTGCGATGAGCGATGATGTTCGTAACTTAAGTCAAACCAGTCGCAATGGTTTCAATTTTAATCTTTCTGATTGGTAGGCACGAAGGTGCAAGATTTCCTTTGGAATCTCAGATTACATTTGACACTCTGACAAAAATTGCTCCGGAACACAACAGCATCAAACAGATAAAGCCTCTTTTCAAAAGGCATCGTTACTCGAAAACGAAGTCACCCTGTTTGGAGAAAAAAATAAAATGAAGTAAAACAACAGGAATAAAGTTCTCCCAGGTGTATGAATTCGTTAAAGTATTCTATTGAAAAGTAAAATATAAGGTTTGTGGTCCCAGTATTCAAGCGGTATTATTTACCTTGCTCTGAGTCAATCTGCAGAGTATATTAGAGCTCGGGGGGATAAAATGCCTCTCTAGTCTCGTTCCCCGACCTTTCATAATCAAGTATAAGTTGTAACGGTTCAGTTACAGTTACACGGCAGGATCTGGGTACGAAATTAATGCGTTTTCTTGACGATCATAAGTCCGGAACACACTGACGGGTATGGGTACTAACCATCTTGTGTAGACAGTCTGACTGGAATCCCTCCCCATATTTTTCGTTTTCTTTGTTAAAGGGGTGCGTTACTACCTCAACATTGATCGCTGTGCGTACGGAGGTATCGTACTTGTGCGCTCACTCTTGGATAACACTCCACAAGTGCGAGGGGCAGAGGTTCTAGCCGTGAACTCTGATTGTTCTCAAGTCTTCTACAATGACAACGTCGTTTGGAGGCCTTATCAAAGTGCAAGTTCTAAAGATATCCGTTGTGTACCAGCAAATGGATGATGCAGTTCGTTTATTTCAGCAGAACCCGTTGTCTCAAGGGGTATCCTTGTGTCTATATGTCTCCAAGATGGTTCCAACTGTAGACAAAGGTCGCTTCTATATGCCTTTGGACGTGTGTTTTCAGGACTTGTTGAAACAGGACAGAAAGTGCGCATTATGGGTCCAAATTATGTGCCCGGAAAGAAGGAGGATTTGTACAACAAAAGTATTCAGAGGTTGGTGATTGTGTTGGAATTAGAAGAATTAGATTGTGATCTAAGTAGCAGTCATGTGTTTTTTAATAACTTTTTTGTTTGTTTTACAGCATTTACGTAACAAAACTTTTTTATGGTGACCATTTTACAGTAACTTTTTGAAAAAAGCTGAAATTGGAACCTTGCTATTAAAATGTTGTACAACTTACCAACACCAATACTATTTCTCTTCAAATAGTTATGCCCACAGATCTAGGCACCATGAATTTATAAAACTTCTGTAAGATCACACTACAACAGTAATGCACATCATAAACACTGGTGCACAAGCTGTACAGATTACAGGTCAGGGCTTGACACTAACAGTAGCCAAATAGCCACGGACTAGTAGAAATTCAGTTTTGGCTAAGCCTTTTGTATTTTTTCCCATTTCCACTGGCTGCTTTTGAGAGTAAACAAACTTAAATTGACCAAACTAGTTTGTCTCTTTCTCAAGGAAGACCAACTCAACACCTTTCTCGAAATTCTTTTGCAGACATATCACATTAGTGGACACATACGCAAATTTATGTCTGTGTACTCTTCCCTGTGTGGCACTTGAATGGGTAACTGAACATGTTATGTTAAAAGAAACATTTGACAGACATAGCAGCATTTATTTTTGTTACCAAATTTGTTGAGCTTCCTGATAAAATCACACACAAAATTGAGGGGCACTGTAAAGGAATAGCATTTCATTTAGCGTCACAACACATGGATGATCTCTCGTGGTATGCTACAGAAATAATTAGATGAGAAAGATGTAATTCTTTCAGTGTTAAAATCTGCTGTTTTTTGCCATCAAATTTCACCAACAACAGTTTGCTAGATTGGTTAGAAAGATGTTTTGGATTTGAAACAATTCTACAGTGCCTGTCTATGAAGAAGTCTTGACAGGTTTTAAAATGATGTCTCAGGGTCTTGATATTCTTCTAAGTTTCAAAGCAAAAGAGAGTCCTGAGAGTCTTCATGGGAAAATTGCTTGATTTTTGTATGTGGTCTGTGGGCCTGAGAGATTTGAGGTCAGATAAACATAAGGCCATCAAACAAAATGAAAACTGGTGCAATTCTTTGAGATAAATTGGTTCAAGGGTGTCAGAAGGTGTGCTGACCATGTGTCAATCAGTCTCAGATGTGAAATCCCTCTGTTTTTTTGTTTTTGTTTGTTTTTTTGTCTGTTTGTTTTTGTTTGTTTGGGTTTTTTTTCCTTCTCTCTAATGGATGGAAGAGGATTTTTTACTGGTGGTGAATAAGAAAAAGACCAAGACTCTGGCTTGACTCTGGAGAAAGGGCTATGCAGCCAACTTTCACGGATTAATTTCACCATTAATTTCTCACAATTTGGACAATGGAATATCTAAACCTTTTGCAGCTTAATTGAGTTCATTTAAACTTCTGTGGCATCTCACATTTAATACTGTTGTTGTTACTCTATTATTGGAACTGGTTTTAAAATGGCTACTGGACAATCCAATCTCTGATTCTTAATTGCAGCTTAGCTGATTTCTTCCTTGCAACAAAGTATCTTAACCATGTTGCATTTCACAAAGTAGTTGCTTTGCCATCGGAACTAGTTAAAATAAAATGTAATTACTGGTACCAACATTACGAATAAAAGGATGTTGCTTGTATCGTGCTTTCAAGTCTTACTAGTAATTGTACTGTTATAGGACCTAGCTTTCATCAATGCGTGGCTAGTAAAAAAAAATTATTGGCTAGTAACATCTAAGTTGTCACTAGCCACTATGCTAGTAAGCTAAAAAGTTAGTGTTGAGCCCTGCAGATTGTATTATGGTTGGCAAACAGAAAGTAATCTGGGTTTCCAATCTCATTGAATTAAGGTGTATGGAAAAGAAATTACACCTTCTACTGTTGCTAAAGATCTTGCCATTTATATTGACGAATCACTAACTTACAACAAACACATTACTAAGACAGTCTCTACTTGCTTACATCAAATCATACCAATCAATGGAATAAAACACTTGTTAGATAAGAAAACAATACTTCTCCTTATGAATTCCTTCATTTTTAGTAAATTATATTATTATTATTATTGCTCAACTGTTTGGTCTAATACTAGTAAACACAACATCAACAACCTTCAGTTAGAACAGAATTTTCCCGCCCATGTTCTTCGCCTTAAAAGTTCGATCACATCTCACAAGCTTTCAAATCGCTCAACTGGCTGCCTGTTAATGACAGAATTTACTTAACAATGCAGTGATTATGTACAAATGTATTTAATAAACTTGTGCCTGACTACCTAACCGAGAAATTTACTATGCATTCACAAATGCACACTAGAAATACTAGACAATGTGATCAACTGAACATTCCAAGGTGCCACCTAACCACTGGTCATTGGTCCTTTGCCTACTGCAGTGCAAAGCTCTGGAATGATCTAAGAGACAATGTTAAATCTTCAGAATCAATCAAACTTTTTAGGAACAAAATTGTCAACCTACTTTTCTCTGATCAGTCTATGAATTTGTATATGACCTATTCAAATGTTGACCTTTTAATGTTATTTATTATAATTATTTGGTAATTTATTTAGTTATTTTAGCTATTTAGTAGCCTTACGACTGAAAAACCCTTTTGGGGAGTTGCAGTAAAGTATGTATGTTCAATGTAGCAACCAAAAGAAAGCTGCTTTCTAAGACTCCCCATGTGATTTCTTTGCAAAATCTTTTTTCTTTAAAATCTAAGTTTTCTAACTTTCAGGGCTCGAAATTGCGCCTGTATCAGGTGTATTTGCGAATGAAGATTTCGCTTTTGTGACTAAAATTTCTCCATTAGTAGTGATTTAGCAACCATTTTATAGCCTAGCCTATAAATAATATTTAACTGCCTTGTGTCTTACTTGTTACTGTTTGTTGTGGTTTTAGCCAAAAAATCCTGTGAAATTCAAGTTGAATGTTGCATGACTTTTGTCATTGATTTCTTGCTGAGAAACGTATAGTAGGTGCACTTTTTCAGAAAGTATGTCGTGTAGTGCTCATGAAATTACTTATGCAACTAGACTCTTTAATTTCCAACTAAATTTTAGAAATTATTTGCAAACTGTGATCAAAAAATTTTTTTTAATTTCAAGCCCAGACTTGTGGGCAGCTTATGTACTGGTGTTTACTGTAACTTTGCTTTGGACAAGAAGTTAGTTACAGTACTTTACACTAGTTATTATGCAGCTCTTTGACAGGTAGTTATGGTAGTACTCATGTGGTAACAAGTTCAACAGAATGCTTGTTTGATGAGGAAGGTAGCTAATATTTCTAGTGCTTTAATCGGCATCCTAATAATAGCTCACCATTGAATATTTCTTTGAACTTAAAACTTTTTGAGTAAGGAACAAACTACTTCAATAGTTAAACTAAACATTTCTTTTATGTTCATTTCCTTTCTAATTTTATTCTTCTGGGACAATTTTGATGATGGGGCGCTATATTGAAGCCATTGAAAATGTTCCCTGTGGCAACATTGTTGGTTTGGTTGGCGTTGATCAGTTCTTGGTCAAGACTGGTACTATTACAACCTATGAAAATGCCCACAATTTGAAGGTTAGAATTTTAAAGGACACAGAGTATTCAAGATTACCCTCCAATTTTCCATTAGAGCTGGCTTTAGAGTAACCTCAAGTTTTAGACAGTAGATTTTCTAGTGCATTTATGCGAGTTTTCCCTAACCACTCCCATAAGTGACCAAGACAGAATTTCTTTTCACATTATCAAGCAGACAAGTGATGAGAATGAAGAAAAATATCAGCTAGGGGCAGACAGCATGGGGAATTGCTTATGAAATCTTGAGAGTGACAGGGTTTAGAAATGTAGTAGCACCAGAAGTGTACAATAACCAGAGAAAAATTTGCGCATTTGGAACAAATGCCTTTCAGGCTATGGAAATTTAGGCTGAGAATTTTTTATCTCCAGTGCCAAATGAGCCATGAGTCTATGGTAAGCATTGAGATCCACTTTTATTAAGCAGTGTAATGTATAGAAAGAGGTAATAACCCCCAACAGAAGTATCCCTTTGGAATTGCTGATGAATTTCTTGTTCTTTTAGCAAATGAAATTCTCTGTGTCGCCTGTGGAGGCTAAAAACCCATCTGATTTGCCAAAGTTGGTGGAAGGCCTCAAACGACTGGCTAAGTCTGATCCTAAGGTGCAATGTACAGTTGAGGAAAGTGGTGAACACATTGTGGCAGGGGCTGGAGAACTGCATTTGGAAATCTGTTTGAAAGATTTAGAGGAGGACCATGCTTGTATTCCTTTGAAGGTACATACTAAAGAAAGAAAAAAATTGAAGAGGTTCAGTCAACCTATCCAACTGTTTCTCTATTATATTTGTTATCTTTTGGCTTTAAATTTCCTGTGGTAGAGGGGTCAAGTTTGCAAATCTGTGACAAATAAGTATAAAAGAAATTAAAGAAAATGGGGGTTTAGGTTTTACACTTGCATGTATAATTATTAGGCAAAATTAAAAGAAGCATTGGTAATCGTTGGAGCCCAGAGGATCGGGGAACCATGAGACTTTTGAGTTAGCCCTAGCCATTTAATTGTAATTGTATTACTATCTTTTATCATCATTGTTATTGTTAATATTTTTATGTCACCATTTAGTTACTTGGGGACTGTCAAAGAAATAATATATTCTTGAATCATCTCTCTCCTGTGAGACTAGTTATTCATAAATATGTAGGATGCAGCAATTTTTTGTTTTGCATGAGAGACAAATGTTTGTAACACTACCCTCTTGCATCATTACATAACCTGTAGTTTTTTGCAATGCTCCAAAAATTGTGCCATACCTGCAGTCACCTACAGTCTTTGATTGTCTATTTTTTGTGTGTGCATGTGTAGAAATCAGATCCAGTCGTGTCTTACCGTAAAACAGTTACAGAGCCGTCAAATCAAACCTGCCTTTCAAAGTCGCCAAACAAACACAACCGTTTGTTCATGGAAGCAGAACCTTTCCCTGATGGACTTGCTGAAGAGATAGACAAAGGAGATGTCTACCCCAGACAAGAGATGAAAGCACGCGCCCGCCACTTGAGTGACAAGTATGAGTGGGATGCCACAGAGTCACGTAAAATTTGGTGCTTTGGACCCAAGGGAACCGGTCCAAACTTGGTGATTGACACTACCAAGGGAGTTCAGTATCTGAATGAAATCAAAGATAGTGTGGTAGCCGGATTCCAGTGGGCTACAAAGGAAGGTCCCCTTTGTGAGGAGAACGTGCGTGGCGTGAGGTTCAATATCAAGGACGTCACTCTTCACACAGATGCAATTCATCGTGGCGGAGGGCAAATTATTCCTACTGCTCGACGCTGTTTCCTAGCGTGCATGTTGACCGCGAAGCCAGGTTTAATGGAACCTGTTTACCTGTGTGAAATCCAGGTAAAATAATCATGATTTGTGGTTCTTATAATGTAGTGAAACGTAGAGACATCCTTCCGGGTTTTTTTTTTTCGTTTTGTTTTGCGTTCACTTCATGTCTTCATTTCAGGATAATGTTTGTCATCATTTTAAGTCTCTCTTTCTCTCCCTCTCTCTCCTTCCTCCATTATTTGTAAATTAATGGGGAGACTTTGGTGTTGCAACAAGATGACCTTCAGCCCACAAACTTAGGCATTTTCGTCACCATTTTGTAGAATTTTCATAATTAGAATTGGCCATTTCATAGCTCTGAAAACCTTCACCTCCACTATCAAGCAGAATAGTGATGGGAATAAGTAAAAAAATCAAGGAGGGAATTCTTAGTTGATTCAATACCAGATGCTCTGAACTAACATAAGAGTTGTCTGGCAGACAATTAATAGTGCTAATGATATCTCGGGAGTGAAAGGGTTTATGGTTAAAGGTTGGGGTATTTACAGAAACTAGTATTTACAGAAACTAAATGATATCTCGAGAGTTAATCCATCTATACTTTGCAGTGTCCAGAGGCTGCTGTTGGAGGAATCTACGGAGTACTAACTCGAAGACGAGGACATGTCTTTGAAGAGAATCAAGTTGCAGGAACTCCCATGTTTCAAGTAAAAGCCTATCTTCCCGTTATGGAATCATTTGGTGAGTGGTTTGGCCATTTGTAGGATTATAAATGTTTTGCAACTTTGCCATAGAAAGTGAAGTTAACACCTCATCACTGCACTATGTCCGTACATTTACAAAGTTACGCATAACGATAAATTACTTTTGTTTACTTTTGTCCAGGTTTCACCGCAGACCTTCGCTCCAACACTGGTGGCCAGGCCTTCCCTCAGTGCGTATTTGACCATTGGCAGAACATGTCGTCTGGTGACCCCTATGACCCAACTTCAAAGACCGGAGGGGTTGTGGCTGCTACAAGGAAGAGAAAGGGTCTGTCCGAGACCATACCACCACTGGACAAGTTCTTGGACAAACTGTAGGCTTTGATCGTGCTTCCAGAGGAAACAGTTGCTTTACTAAGCAGCCCAATACCAAGTTGTAGTCTAACCAGCTTGAAAGACAAAGCTTATTATCAAAATAGCAGTATTGTTGTAGTGCATCATGCAAATCTTCCAGTTTGCAACTACAGGCATCGCAAGAGATGCTTCGGGAATTTTAAATGCTGTCTCCAAACAGCCGGATAACTCAATAAAAATGCCATTTAGCTTTACTGGGATTCTTTTAGTTTACTACTCATATTTAGCTATGCAAATTGGTGGTAAAATTTTGTCTGCTTGAAGCAAGGCTGCATTTCGATTTTGTGCCTTCATTTGGTTCTCTCTTCTCCGTTGTCATGTCGCTCGAAACCTGAGTCATATCGCCCGAAAAGAAAAGTCAAGTCGCCCGATTTCGTTATCACTTGTAAATACATAGATGACATATTTTTAGAAAGTGCAGAGGGTACCTCGGGGGCCTTGGCCGTATTACTTCTGAATCAAACATTGACGTGAGGAAAAAGGAAATTTTTGCCATAAAGAAGATGCTTGTGATCGTGAACCAAATTCTCCTGGCCAATGCCGCGTGAAGTAAATGGTAAGAAGTACGGAGATGCATACTGGTGTTCAGGTGTGAAGAGTAAAAGGGCAAGTGCTGATAAACAAGGAATGGTTTAAAAGGCCTAAAAGCCTCTAAGGTGGTGTACACACCTAGCTTCCTGAACAGTGGTTTTTGTGCCAGGATCTTTAAAATACTTTTTTCACACAAGAAGGGATGCGTATGTGCCTGTAGACTCTTCCACACATTGGTGATGCCCCTGATTTTGGAATTGCATGATAGCGTTCTTGCATAGCGTCCGAATCACCTTTTAAGAGCTACAAGTCAAAGGGAATTTGTTCGATTGCTCTCAAATTTTGACAGTAGCTAGTTGTACATATACAGGGTTCGAACAGGTCATGGAAAACCTGGAAAGTCAAGAAATTTAGGTGTGAGGCATGGAAAATCTTTATGCTCTCTATGAGTGAAAGGCAATAAGACCCAAAGTTGAAGTCAACTGACGAGTCCAAAAATCAGATTTAATTTCATTAGAAATAAACAGAAGCACGCATTGTGAGAATGTTTGCGAACATTATTTCACACTGCATTCTTGTCATGGAATCTTTCAAGAGGTCATGGAAAAAGAATTTTAACAGATCAAAAGTTTACGAACCCTGATATAGACAACAAAAACGTGTCTCCGAATTTTCCTTTTCAAAATACTTTTTTTTCGAGAGCGATTTTTGTACTACCACTCCACATTTTTTTAATCCTATTTCAAAAATGTTCTGTAACTTTTCACTGAAATTGAATATGGCAAATCGCAGACACGATTTTTTGAGCGCTTTGGCCCCGGAAACGGAGGAACATTAAATAAGCGAAAAACAAAATTCGCTTTGACATGTAACGTTCAAAAGGTAATTCATGCCCTCGCATTTAAAAGTCGTGAAAAATTCGACAATTCATTTTTTTTCAAAATTTTTGGTAAAGTCTGATAGCCAGTCCTATAAGCTTTAATTTGATATAGGAGTTTGGATATCTACAGTTTAAACCGGACGCGCTACATCGCTTGCACGTGAGACACCCCTGAAGGTGCACGGTAACCTTAAATCCTGCAGGAATATTTGTGATCTACTCCAAAAACCTCTCTGAGGACTGTTTCGAGAGATCTGTGTACTTTGAAGGATCTAGGCGAAGAATTCTGCAGGGTGCAGTGCCTACCGTTCAAAGGAAGGGACAAGAAAAACCGTCCTTAGTGCGATCTCGACGAAAGTGAAGTCTACGAACCTCCACGGGTTTTGTCACCTATATGCACCGATCAATATCCACCTTTAACAACTCTCTGGCAGAATACCTTACACAAAGGAAAGTACGCGTTGAACATTGTAAATAAGAATGATAAAATAGCCGAATTGAGGAATGAGATTTCTGACCTCAAAGAGCTCACTTTTATACAAAAGAGATGAAAAATATAATTGTGTGCTGACTCTAAAAACAGCTGCCTTTAATATCAGGGAAAGTAGATCAAACAGCTTAAGACACAGAGCGTAGGAAAACTTTAAGATGTAGGCTTGCGGCCAAAAAACCGAGAAAATGAAAATTTCTTAAAAACCTCTCAAACTATCAACCATCTGACAGCCAAGTCAGCGTGCTATCAAAGGGTCTCAAATTCATCCCAACGCCCGTGACAAACGAATGTGAAATCAGGCTAACTTTTGCGAGATTTATGCTCCTCCGTTACACCTTTCACGGACAAAACAAAGAACCACTTCCGTTTCATATCAAACTCATTGCCACCGGTTCAGTGTTCTATCACCCTTCAGAGCTACTTTGAAAATTGTCATATCACAACTTGCAGACTGTATCTAAGCCAAAAAATACTTTGTAACGCGATGAGGTCACGGTTCTAAAAGAGTTGAAACAAACTCTGCTTTAAACCTCACCGAAGCAACACAACAATAGCCATCATGAATAAGACAGAAAAAACAAAAGAGGCCAAAGTCAACTCAACAACAGAGTTCGCTTCAAACCTCTCAAAGCACAGAGAGTAAAAAAACAAGCAGGAAAGGGTTAATAAGACCAAATGCGTCGGGGTTAAAAAAATTAATGGCTTAGAAATGGCTTTCACAAACTCCCAATATCCGCCTTCATAGACAATCAGCCATTACCGAAAACAATTTTTATATATCACTCGATCATTTCTTACAAAAAAGAAAAATCCCTTTCGACAAGAAAAAATACAATTGAAAGGCGATAAAGCGATGCGACCACAAAGCCACATGGGAAGTCCGTGCTGTTCTGTATTTATCTTTATTCACATGGCAAAGATTCATCGTTTGCCGGCGCAAAACTATCCACAGAAGCTTCAGATGATTTCTGGGACAATTCATCGTCAGACAAAGTCGACATTTCACGACTGACAACGAAAAAGTTCTCAAAAAAGTAATGGGTGTGATAGTCATTGCAGCGAACAAAGAGAGACTTCATGATGACGTTTTCTGCTGTACAATTGCGGGCTCAGCTGCAACATGTTTTCAGCAATGGCGGACGATTTTAGGACGACTTTGAAGCGGTAAAAATTGGTCATCGAAAGTTTGTTTTGAGTTTTTAATGGCAAAAAGGGTTTTAACTTGACTTGACCCGATTCAACATTCTGTAAAAAAATTTTCCCAAAATAAAATGGTCAATTTTCGTCTCAGGGGTACAAATGCAAAACTCAAAGTATCAATAATTAATCGCAAGGCGTTCGCTACTCAAGTTTCAACAAATCAGCTTCCTTCTTAGGCTCGATTACCAGCCGCTGTTCGGGAACCGGAGCCCGCGCTCCTCCTCCGCTTCTCGGGGAGGAACGAAAAAGACCGGACTCGAGAGAGCGGCGAACATTGAGCCAACTCCTTTCTAAGAATTGTTTTCCATGCTAAACTTCCGCTCCTCGAAAGACCGTTTTTGCATATCACTAAAGCGGTCTTTCTTGTTCAAAGATTGTACAGGATAATCCAACCTAGATTCACATTTCACATTTTCGACGACTGATCTCTTATAAATCATTTCGGAGTCGAGAGAACTTTCGTTGAACGAAGTGTCCATCTCTTTCAGAGAACCAAAACTGAAAGGAAAAGTATTTCAATTATGATCAAGCAAATGGACTCCGTTCTAAAAGCCAAACGGTCATTTGTCCATTGATGCTTTCCTCTAACGTCTTCAGGCTTGTGCTAGGTAAGTCATCTGTTCTACGGCTTTTTAATGCTAGTTGACTGGCTGTTAGCGAGAAATTGGGCAGATAGGGAGCTATCTGACGAAGGAGACTCCTTTCACAATATCGACAGAAGCGACATACTCTTTGTCTCAGTATTTTCGTGAAATCGGGGTGAGATAAAGAAGTAAAAGAGGTCTTTCAGTACAGCTTGAGACAACGCATCAAGGTTCATTTGTATGTACAGATACGATCATAAAATAGCGGTCTTCTATCGCTTGAGAATTGCGTGTTTTCAGTGCGTCAATGGCCTTTGAAAAGAACCTTACTTTCAATAAAAATGAACTGGAGGCAAGTCTTATTAATTCGCCGTAAGAGCTTGGTAAATTCATTGAATGAGGTGAAGCATTTCTTGATTTACGATGAACAGCTGACAAATCAGAAATGTTGAAGGTCTTATTTTGTGGTTGGAGAGCAATTATTCGCTGTATTCTGCTAAGGCAAGCATATTGTTCCGTTTACGTCTGACTAACCGTTGACCCCTTGTTGTGTTGGACAAATCGAAAATGATGTCGTATGCAAGTAAAGTTGTACTCTATTAGTGACCACCTTCCAGTTTACGTTGCGTTGAAACTGAAATCTCCCAAGATCTTTCCTCATTATATAACAGTGCGCAGCTGTAAGAACTATGATCCCGAAAATTACACCTTCGTGAAACGTGTTCCGCTTGATCTAAGCGAAGCCATGTAATTTTTGCTAGCAAAATTATGCTCTCCATTTATAATATTCGACAAAAGATTTAAATCAGCCACAAAAAAGTTAAAAATTCATGAAAAACTTGCCATTTGTATTTGCTGTTGCAATTTTACATACACAAGGTGTTGAATATAAGAAAATAAAATTGTGGAGGAGAATCACTGAATAGCTGTAACGTTGAGAGTCATTCTAGGTTTAAAATACTTAACGACTTAGCCTTGAGTGAAATGAAGGATTGCACATTCAGTTCACGTAATCTTCCCGGGGGCAAAGGATGCTTTTCGGAGAAACTGAGACACGAAGTCTATCGTTAACCATGCGTGAATTGCCAGTTGTCTAAATTGAAAGATTTCAACTTGTTTCATACGCTGGACGTAGTTATCCTTATCTGTATTTTGTCGGGCAGCGAAATTCTTTCAATCTTGTTGCTTCATGCAGTGTTACATTCGTTTTGTCAGTCGTTGTCTTCTTCTCCTTGAGAATCTGATGAGTTCGACAGAGTACCTGCTTGTTGTTATAAATTTTCTGCGACGACATACTTAAACTGAAAGCAATTGTTAAATGTTTTGTTAACACGTGCATGCTGCATTGATATTAAAAAATATCGAGAACAGCACTATGGGTTGTTTTATCTGCTTCAGCATTGCACTTGAACAGAATATGTGGATGCAGTTGTCATATCAACGACATTCAACTATGTAAATCACCTCAATTCTTTTGTCTTGTACCAAGTGAAGGGACTTCATTGTTCATTTCACCCCCGGCCATCAGTAATAGTAAGTATCGGATAAAAGATCGCACAACATAACCTTAACCGAAGAGCGAATTTGCATAATCTACGGTCACTGAACTGTTCAAGCGTCAACATTTGCGATCACACCGAACGTTCTTTTATTCCGGTCTCAGAAAGGCCACGATCCGGCCTCAAAATCCTTCACTTAAACATCCGTTCACTCCGAAATATTTCCCATCGATCTCAGCTTAAAGAACTAAATAATCGTGAACAGTTTGATATCATAACAATATCTGAATCTTGGCTTAACACCACCATCAGATCCACCGAGATCCAACCTGATGGCTACAAACTATTTCGCTTGGATCGTCTGCATAAAAGAGGAGGTGGAGTATGTGCTTATGAACGTTGTGAGCTTAAGTCCAAGGTACTTAGAGATTTTTCAAGTATTTCAGATCGCAACTTCCATCAACTATGGCTTAGTGTTCAGGTTAAAAAATCCGGATGATGCGCCTCTAAGCTTCTTTGAAGATACATTGAAACCGATCTACACCCAAGCCTTGTTGTTGAACAAGCCAATAATCATCCTTGGGGACTTAAATTGCGACGGGCTTGACAGCTCTTGTCACGAGTATGCAGCTATCAATAGTTTCACACGTGAAATGAACCTGCAGCAGTTAATAAAGGAACCGACCAGGATTACGACCACCACCGAGTCACTATTAGATGTCATCTTAGTCTCAGACCCCTCTTATGTTCGTAAGAGTGGTGTCATTAATTTTCCAATTAGTGACCACCTTCCAGTTTACGTTGCGTTGAAACTGAAATCTCCCAAGATCTCTCCTCATCATATAACAGTGCGCAGCTATAAGAACTATGATCCCGAAAATTTCACCTTCGACTTAGCGTCTCATTCTGACTCCTTACTTTCAGTGTTTGCTGCACCTGATGTAAACAGCAAGTTAGACATTTTTAATAACGCTTTTCGCCAAGTACTTGATGCACACGCTCCGGTAAAGACAGTCAAGATTCGCAGCCGCCCATGCCCATTTGTCACCGATGAGATCAAGGATCTTATGAAAATAAGAAACCGTCTTCATCGTCGCTTTCTCTTAACGCGCAATGAATTCGACTGGGCAGAATACAAAACCTCCCGCAATATTGTGAAAAAAAAATATCTTTGAAGCTGAAAAACATCATACATATCAAGAAGTCCAAAACAATATGAATAATTCGAGATCCCTTTGGAAAGTGATTAACAACATCATTCCATCGAAAACACAAGAGAAACTTGTCTATTCTAAAGACCTCAAGACCTTGGCAAACGAGTTTAATTCATATTTTTCATCCGTAGGAAGTCGCACGGCTGAAGCTGTTGCAAAGCTGGCATTAGGAAATAATATCATCCCTTCAAACTCATTTACTCCCTATCTTATATCATCATCCGATGATTGCTTCGAGTTCACTCCCGTGAGCATCGAAATTGTGAGGCGTGTCATCTTGCCCTTACCATTAAACAGAGCACCAGGACCCGACAAAACCAAAGCTAGAGTTTTCAAAGACGCCCTACAAGTAATACTCGGGCCTATTACTGAGATAATCAACTGCTCACTCAGTACCTCTACTTTTCCATCAGACTGGAAGATCTCTGAGGTCATCCCACTCCTAAAAGAGGGAGATCACGAAGAACCTCTGAACAATCGGCCATTGTCACTACTTAATGTTATGTCTAAAATTTGTGAGAAAATTGTTCTAGAACAATTTGTCACCTACCTAACGTCACGTAACCGTTTGTCATTCCATCAAAGCGGCAATAAGTCATTCCATTCAACTGAGACCTTGAATATTTATACTACCGATCTAATTTTAGAGGCAATGGACAAAAAGGAAATCAGCGTATTAGTCTTACTCGACCTCTCAAAAGCTTTCGACAGTATTTGCCATCATAAGTTACTCCAGAAGCTCTCCGCTGTAGGTGCTTCATCCACCGTAGTTCAGTGGTTCCGCAGCTACCTTTCAGATCGGATCCAATCAGTGCGTATAGATTCTGTGTTATCAGATCCATTACCAATCACACACGGAGTCCCCCAGGGAGCGATTCTTTCGCCGCTCCTCTTCTGTATTTATTTAAATGATCTGCCAAACGCTACTCAATTCTGCCAGCTCGAGTCATACGTCGATGACTCTAAAGTTTTGCTATCTTTTCCCACAGCCGACGTCATTCACGCTAAGTTCAAGCTCGAAGATTATTTGCGTAATGTTGCCAACTGGTGTTGCGCAAATGATTTGTTAATAAACCCTGGGAAAACGAAGTTCATGTTGATCGGGACTAAGCAAATGATTAGTAAACATTCTGTTAATTTTACTGTTTCATTTATTGGAAGGACTCTCACGGCCGTCAAATCGGCAAGAGATCTAGGAGTATACACAGATTCACATCTGACCTATGACACTCATATCTCCCACCTAGTCTCTTCTTGCTTGACTAAACTAGTTCAGATCAACCGCGTGAAATACTGTTTTCATAGAGAGACTTTAGTTTTAATTATTACATCTCTTGTCTTTGGCAAAATGTTCTACTGTTCGTCCGTGTGGTCTAATACATCATCTAAGAACATACAAAAGCTGCAACTCATCCAGAATTTCGCCTGCAAAATCATCTGCGGCGCTCGGAAATTTGATCATGTAACGCCATTACTGGATGAACTCAACTGGCTTCCAGTTGACAAAATACTCAAATTCAGAGACGCTGTTATAGCTTATAAGTGCGTGAACAATTTAGCTCCTGAATATCTATGTGCTAAGTTTAAAAAACGATCTTATGTACATAATCGCATAACTCGTAATAATGAGAAGATTGACATCCATTATTCAGATCAGCTACCGGCCAAAGGTCCTCTGCCTATAGAGCAGTATCTCTATGGAACATGTTAGACGAAGACCTGAGAAACGTTACATCTGTAAAGGCCTTTAAGAAAGTCCTGAAACTTGCCATGAACGAATGATCGAGTAACAGTTAGAATTTAGAATTTAACAATAGCTTGTCAGATATAGTTAGCATTCATATTTGTAAATAGGTACCGAAAAACCTTTTTTTTGGGAGTATTTATCATTAAAGTTTTTTTGTTTTTTTGTTTTTGTTTTTGTTTTTGTTTTGTTTTGTTTTTTTTTTTTTTTAAGAGCAGAACACCAGCAGTTTTTTTTTTTTTTTAACGACTTTACCGGGTGTGACTAGACCCGGAAGGGTTAGTGCGAACGGAACACAAAGTCCATGTGAGGCACGACCCCTCCCCCCAATTCACCCTGGATAGACACTACACAAATATATACCACAACACTGGGCACTACGTGCCCTACTCTTTTCGAGGAGTATGTGGGTTCTTTAACGTCCCACAAATTTAAATCACATATAAGGGCTTGTGAGACGGGGCTCCGTTTATCGTCCTATCCGAGAACACTAGAAAGTCTAACCGTTTGTAGATATTATTACAAAGGTAGCAGTTTCTACTCAGTTATTTAAAGACCCTGAGTGTTGGTCCGGCCGGATTTGAACTCTCGACCTCCCGCACAACAGTCCAGCGCTATACCAATTGAGCTAACCGCGAGGCCGAAACTCCTCCTTTGCAAGTTAAGTTCGTAGACAGTTCAGCTTGTAGCACACTTCATCAATAGACTTACCGTGCATGTGTAACATTCCCCGTGTGATTTTTGCAGAACTACAAATTCAACGGCTTCTTTCTTCTTGATTGTCTACAAGCCCCACGTTAAGCGATGCTAACGCCCGAAGAGAAACGATGGGTTGTCGTCGGGATTTGCCTCTCAAAATCTCTTATACCAGGAATAAGGAAGGTCATTGAGCAAGAGATACATGATTTATATCAGAAATTGGTTCTCTCACCAATCTGCATTCATTCGCAGACATCTTCTTCTTATCGCAGAATCCTTCCACCTTCAATATGGCGCCTGAATTATGCAAACATCAACAACAACAACAAAAAACATCCTCACAGTTATGATTACTGTGTTGGAGACAAGGTTTCTCTGGCTAAACTGTTTGTTAAGCCATTCATGTTAGGCTTCACAGGCTTTGATGAAACATTGGATTCATCTGCAGCCCTCTCTATCCTATGTGAAGCACCAAACTTTGTTCATCAGGGAATTGATATCATCGCAAGGGATGTACGTGATAATGTTCGTAATGAGTGGGGCCATTGTACATTCGCAAAGTGGACCGAACCCTTTTATTTGAAATGCTTTCAACTCATGGAGAAGCTTGTCACAAGTTTGAAACTTTCTGAAGCTTCCAAGAAAAAAGTTTTGGGGGATTTGCAGGAATGGAGAAATAGAGGTATGTTTGACAAATGTTGCATCTTATCACAGTAAATGTACTGCATACTTATGAAGTAGAAACAGAGTGGAAAAATTTATGTAACAAATATAATACAGCAGACTAAATTACAGCAACGGAGAATTTTCATATTTCTGCAGATCGATCTGTTCAGTGATCATGATGGCCACTGATTGCTAACGGCCAGGGTGACTTGGTTTTTATTTTCTATTTTATTTACTTTTCATTTTGATATTGTTCTCTTCTTGTTATTATAGGTAATGACATGTGCTTCGGACAACAGATCAGCAATGAGGTGTTCCAGCTCGTTGACAACGAAATGGGGGTATTATCCACAACTGTTGAGGAAAATAAAGACTCCTGGGTGCAAGACCATGAAGGACTGAGGGACAACCTTGACAGTTTGAGAGAGCGATTTGCTTCTAGTCTCAGCAAACTTGAAGAGAAACATGTTGCGTTGGAGAGTGATCTAATCTCCGTTAAAGAAGATCAGTTGAAAACGAAAGAAACAGTGGCCAGTTTATCACGAGGAATAGACAAACTGTCTAAGAGCGGTAACTATGAGTGACTTAGAGTTTAAAGCCCGTTTCGATTGCGGGTCGTAAAACAAAAGCCGAACAAAAGAAAACACCTTAAAGGGAACTTCGACTCTTTTAACAAATAGCGCTCAAAATGTTTCAAATGTGCTTCTCAGTAGATCTGGTTTTAAAAACTTTCCTTACCAAGCAATCTGACTTTTTTTTACCGTTTTCTAAAGAAGGGTCTTAGAACCCCTTTGAATCTCCCGCGGCTGCCATCTTGAATAGTTTGCAATGTACTCTGCAGATAATGACATGAAGTGGAGGCCAATGAGAAGTCTAATATTCTGATAGCAAAGCGTGTTGTATTCGGTTCACAGCGTTAAAGAAGATGGTTCAACAGCTTGAAAAGCCTCGTCTAATGCTGCTTCTCTAATGACTCACAATGTAATAACCTGGGTTGTACTTATAATTGTTTGTTTTTCATCTTCAGGACTCCACTGGAAATTGTCCGTAGTTGTTGTGCTTCTTGCAATTGTATTGTTCCTTTATGAACAATCTTTCGGGGAATGCGGCATGTTTCATTATTGGTACTCCAGGGCAGGTAGATTCAAACAGATATTTTAACACAATTGGAAGTAATGTCGCGTCGCAATCTGATTGGCCAATTTGTCGTCTTCGATAAGAATACAGACAACGCTGCTCGCGTCGCTATGTCACGCAGCATATCACGCACTGAAGGAGTCGTTTTATTTGACGTCGATATCGACAGTGGTTCAGCGTGGCCTGTACTCTTATAGATAATGATATTCGTCATCGCACTGCTCGTGAGTCTGTACTGAACGTGTGGGGTACATCACTGTCGATTTGTTATAACTTTTTACGTTTTATGGCATGCATGTCACTGACATCCACTTGTCAGTGTAATAATCCACCCTTACAACTGAAGAAAAGTTACTGGCTCCTACATTTGACGAAATGACCACCAAAATTAGGAAGCACAGAGAGTTAGAATAAAGAAACACAATTGCTGGTAAAAAGAGAAACCGTGAATTGGTTTGGTATCAAAATCCACACATTGACAAACGTCCTTTGGATAACAAGTTTCTGTAACGTGCACAATCTGTCAGTCCAGAAAAACCTCGTGAAGGTTAAAGAAAGGGTATCGAGTCAACATTTGCGAGTTGCTGGGAGTTATCAACATCCACAACTCCAACAAAGAAACGGCAAATATCATCAAATAGCAAATGTACAAGGTACTAGTTCTGTCGGTTCTGATTGGTTTTATCGTCTGGCCATCTTTGCTTTAATGGGTGCACTTCAACAAGAAACTAAGACTTTTCTATGATTTTTTTTGTTTCAGCACTCTTTTGGAAAATCTTAGTGGTTATTCTCTTGGTTCTGGTTGTGGTCTTTCTGTATCAACACTTCGCCCGCGGAACTATGTTTCGCTACTGGTATTGTAGCCGTGGCTGTATACCAGGCCATAAGCTTTCGTTTGTTTACAAGACAGATACCTATCAGGTACGATATGTGCAGTTAGTCTATGAATAAATTCCTTGCAGCATGAGAATTTCGCGGAGCAGAGATATTTTCGTCAGTCAGTGTTACTTCAGCGAATTTAGTAATGGGTCAGCTAATAATTCCCTAATTGATATTTTTCCTTATTTTCATTACTAGTCTGCCAGATGTTTTATTGATATCGAAGGAGACATTCTGTTTTGGTTAATCCTAGGAGTAACCTTCGATCGAGGGGACCTCTGCTCGCAGGGTATTATGGGAGTTAAAGGGGTTGATTGCGGGTATGAAAATTTTATGGGTTTCCGAACCGTACTTTTCCTTTACGATTTCTGGTCTTCCGGGAATTATGGAACATGAACCGGAAAGAATACACATCTCGTTTCATGCCCAACTACGTGAGTAAAAATTTATAATGTAGGATTTAAGTGGCTGTTTCTGCGTTCGCTTGGGATCCCCTACAAAGGAAGGTATCTGAAATGACCATTATGGGTAACAGGGCGTTTTTGCAAATACAGTCTCTTAGTTCATCAATTTTAAACTCTTTTAATTCAAAAATCTGATTTTTAATTCTCCCTCCTGGCTGCTACACATTTCCTTATGAATTATGTTCGAGAATTTGGTGTTAGATCAAGATAACTTCTACCCGATAAGTTTAAATGTTAAGGTTACCTGTTTGCTGGAGAGTTATTGTACGGAGAAGTTACATGCTGATCACTTCTGGGTGTTAAAGGGTTAAATGATGTCAGATGAGGAATCTATGGCTGCTTTATTCGGAAATGAACACTGTTATCTGCTGATTACTTTTATTGTTTTAGACGCCAACGGTAAATGGGATAGAGTTCCATTGGGAGAAGTTAAAAAATAAACTGGGTTTGAAATTTGAACCCATGGATACTCCAGGTATTTTACTACTTAATTGATCTTGACTCTTTTGTTCCATAAGAACTCAGAACAACAAAAAAACGAACCGAAATTAAAATAGGCTAGTGTATTCTAATCACTTAGCCGTTATAAAAACCTACGATCTTTCTTATTCTTGTAACAAAAGATGACCCTATCGTCATCGCCGATCCTAGTAGTAAACAGGGCGCATGTTACATATGAGCTTCAAAATTAACCTTACTCACCAGAGTCTCTGTGGCTCAGTCGGTAGAGCATCGGAGAGTAGAATCTGAGGTTTGATTTCTCATGGGAACTCAGAATTTGTTCTTGGTCCCACGCTCGTAACAAGACGAAAAACATGTTTTTCTATTTCTTTACCGAGCTAAAAACTTACCATTTTTCTTATTCTATTTATAAACATGACGCTATCGACATTGCCGATGCTAGCAGTAAAAATGACGCTATCGACATTGCCGATCCTAGTAGTAAACATGACGCTATCGACATTGCCGATCCCAGCAGTAAACATGACGCTATCGACATTGCCGATCCTAACTGTAAACATGACGCTATCGATATTGCCGATCCTAGCAGTCACATGACGCTATCGACATTGCCGATTCTAGCAGTCACATGACGCTATCGACATTGCCGATGCTAGCAGTAAAAATGACGCTATCGACATTGCCGATGCTAGCAGTAAAAATGACGCTATCGACATTACCGATCCTAGTTGTAAATATGACGCTTTCAACATTGCCGATCCTAGGAGTAAACAAGACGCGTGTTTTATATCAACTTCGTAATAGATCTTGCTTACCATAGAGTCTCTGTGGCTCAGTGGTAGAGCATCAGATCGCGCAATCCAAAGGTCTGAGGTCCGATTCGTCGTGGAGACTCAGAATTTTGTCTTTGTCCCACGGTCGTGATAAGACAAAAACCATATTTCTCTATTTCTTTATCGAGCTAAGAACTTACCATCTCTGTTATTCTATCTATAACTAGCCGTTGCTCTATTACTTGCTTACATTTCTTCAAAAGCAAGAAAATCATTCTTTTTGACAAAAGATGCCTCCCGCTTCCCCTTTTTCTGAATAAGTTTCAAAGTACGGCAACAAACACAAATGCAGTTCCAAAACACAGAAGAGAGGAGGTATCAATTTTTCCTCTAAATTTCTTAAGACCTTCTTAATCAGAATGAACGGAAAAGAAATTCTTGCTATATTTAAAGTAATCGCTGCATTAACTTTTGTCTTCTCTTTCGTTTTTCAAGGGATGCACTATTACCTCAACATCGACCGCTGTGCTTACGGAGGTATTGTACCAGTGGCCTCTTGGTGGGATGGTATTCCCCAAGTATTAGGTCCAGAGGTCTTCGCGGTGAACTCTAACTACACTCAAGTGTACTACGAAGACGACGGGGAGTGGCATCTCTATATAAGTGCAAGAGAAATCCATTTTTCGTTTGATGGATAATTATTTTAAGGTTGACGTTAATATACAAACTTGGTCCCAGGTCCTCTCTTCCTTTCTTTAAGAACGAGTTTTATATGAAGGTAACGTTCCAAACTGATTTGATATGAGATATCGTGAACTACCTTCCCTAATTGAGGTTTATGCATGGTCCTTGGTGCCACAAATAATTGACGACTATTCACCGAAGTGGAGGTGGCTAGTAGTGGCTAAGGGGACAATATAACACAAAAAGATGATTTCACGAATTGCTTTGAGATGAATGATTAACAACTATTCACCGAAGTGGAGGTGGTTAGAGGTGGATATTTGGCCTACCCTGTGGCCTACCCTATGGCCCACCCTAAGTCCTACCGGTGGTCAGATTTTTAAAAGGATAGCATTGCTGGAAACCTTTTAACGTTTTCCTGAGTACTGTCTTACCAACGACTTTCTTCTGCTGTTTTGGCGGCCACATTCCGATCAAAATTTTTTAACCTTCTGATAGAATAAGGAAATCGAGGAACAGAAGCCGGTTAAACGCAACTTTTGGGCAAACATCATCATATCAGCTCTCCTTTCAAATTAGTGCAATACTGGCCCTTTCTTTGGAAAAGCAAGTAAAGTTTGCGAAATGTTTACGACGGCGATGCGTGCGTGTCCCGAGGTGCTCGTTGCAAATTCAATACTCTACAGCACTTAAGAGCACTTTAAAAAATTGGCCTGGCACGTAATGTTTGCGTTTTCTTACCTGGATATGTATGCTCTCCGATATAACGCCGTTCATTACATTTTTAAACCAGCACTCCATTATATGTTACCAACTGACAGCCTGCATCATAAACCCGCTATTTTGCATATCCTCTGCGACCACGCAATATTGGCCCCTCCTCTCCCCTCCCCCTTAACCTACCGTTATGGTTGAGTGCTGTGATATTTGCAGTGTTTCGTTCCCTCGGACGTTTAAAATCGTGTTAGCGACCTCTTAGTATACCCTTTTCAGAGACAGATAATTGTACACCAGCGTATTCGTTCGACTCTTACTGATTTTATTTTTATGTTTTTAAAAATCTGACCACCGGTAGACCATAGGGTAGGCCACAGAGTAGGCCACAGGGTAGGCCACAGGGTAGGCCACAGGGTAGGCCACAGGGTAGGCCACAGGGTAGGCCACAGGATAGGCCACAGGGTAGGCCACAGGGTAGGCCATAGGGTAGGCCATAGGGTAGGCCACAGGGTAGGCCATAGGGTAGGCCATAGGGTAGGCCACAGGGTAGGCCACAGGGTAGGCCATAGGGTAGGCCACAGGGTAGGCCACAGGGTAGGCTACAGGGTAGGCCATAGGGTAGGCCATAGGGTAGGCCATAGGGTAGGCCATAGGGTAGGCCATAGGGTAGGCCACAGGGTAGGCCACAGGGTAGGCCATAGGGTAGGCCATAGGGTAGGCCATAGGGTAGGCCACAGGGTAGGCCATAGGGTAGGCCATAGGGTAGGCCACAGGGTAGGCCATAGGGTAGGCCATAGGGTAGGCCACAGGGTAGGCCACAGGGTAGGCCATAGGGTAGGCCACAGGGTAGGCCACAGGGTAGGCTACAGGGTAGGCCATAGGATAGGCCATAGGGTAGGCCACAGGGTAGGCCATAGGGTAGGCCATAGGGTAGGCCACAGGATAGGCCACAGGGTAGGCCATAGGGTAGGCCACAGGGTAGGCCATAGGGTAGGCCACAGGGTAGCCCATGGCCAAGGCTAGGTTTTGTTTACACCCGGTTTGGAGTTAAACTTTGGAACGCAATTCCTAACGAACTTCGTCAACTCTCCAAAGGAGCTTTTAAGAAAAATTTCATGACTTTTTGCTCTCAATAATGGAAGCAGAGGACGATTATGTTGAAGTGCCCATTCGTCTACAAAAAATGGCAAATTCTGTATCCTTGAATCAATGTACTAATAATCGATAGGCTCTTTTAGGAGTAAATTTGACTGTAATATTATTCTGTAAGACTATATATTTTGTAACCTTATCTTGTGTTTCAGTAATTCTTATTTATCTAGATAGTTTATTTAGTTACTTTACAATTATTATTAGTTAGTTAGTTAGTTACTTTACAATTATTATATTATCTGTTATGACTGCTGTAACCTTACCTCTCCGCCCGCCTCGTCTAGCTTGTGCTATTTGTGGGTGGAGATGGCAAAATGATGTGCGTGAAATAAAGAGTAATCGACAGGTAAAACTGGGAAACCTTGTGGACGGAAAGGTCACAAACAGGTAGCTCAGTTTTTATTAATTTATGAAAAGAGAGAAAACAAAGAATTTTATCGCCATATTAACCATGTAAGTGAAAAAATCCAACTAACCTATACTTTCAACACACTACTACGAAAACTTCAAAACTAGTTTCGTCTACGACCTCGTCAGTTGATAACAAACATAATAATATACATGAAAAAATTTCTCAGTTCTGATTGGTTAAGATGAATGCAGTTTTCAGTTAGTTCAGTGCAGAAGAGAGTTAATTCAGTGCAGAAGAGGGTTAATTCAGTGCAAAGAAAGAAACAAACCAGACATTCTGATTGGTCAGAATGATTGGTCAATGTCAAGGTCAATGTCAAGGTCAATGTCAAGGTCAATGTCACTTGCAGGGTTTGAATAAATCATTTTTGCACATGATGCGCGCTCTTTTCTTCTGCGTAGTTATGATAAGCTACCTCGTATTTTTTCATGTATATTATTAATAGATAATCACATGATTTTATCGTGCAATTTGGAATGAATAAGCACTTGTAAATTTTTTCAAAGACCACAAATTGCACTCGCCCTACGGGCTCATGCAGTTTTGTTAGTCTTTGAAAAAATTTACTCGTGCTTATTTATTCCAAATTGCACTCAAAATCATGTGATTACCTATACAAAATCTAAAAATTTGAAAACTTTTGAAACAACAATGTCTTCACAGAACAGAACTCTCCTCTTGCCCTTCTAAAGCATGGAAGTGTTCTCTACCACGAGTATACGCACTTCTGGACGTCTCTATTACCTATTTCGATTTACAAGCACGGCAAACCACCTCATATGTAATACCCGTACTTCGGCATGATCCCTTTCCGTCAGTTCGGCAAAGAAGGCAGTCAGCATTGGTGCATCACCTCTGTTTGAAAGGGTCTGATTTTTGGAGCATGACTTTAAGGGTTGTTCCAGATTGCTCAACAACCTTGATCGTAAGCTCTGTGGCTTTGATCTCTCTCTTGTACCGGCTTTTAATCTGGAGACCAGAAAGAAATGGAAGAAAATGGGGTGGGGTTACGGGTGTACAAAAGATACGTGGATGACATAAATGTGGTTATGAACGCTTCCGCGGCTGGTATCAGATTTGGGGAGGGAAGTTTTACCCAAGATGAGAACTTTGTACAAATAGAGCAAAACGTCAGGCCAGATAAACGATGCTTGCTGTTGTTTCAGACGATTGGAAACAGCATACACTCTTCTATAAGGTTAGAGGTCGACTACCCGTCACGACACGTTTGCGATGAACTCTGAGCTGATGACATGAAATGGATGCTAATGAGGAGTCTAATATTCTGATAGCAAAGCGTCTTGTAAACGGTTTACAGCGTTAAAGATGTTTCAACAGCTTGAAAAGCCTTGTCTGATACTGCTTCTCTGTTGACTCAAAATGTAATAGTCTGGGTTGTACTTACAATTGTTTTTTGTTCATGTCCAGGACTCCACTAGAAAATCGTCCGGCGTAGTTGTTGTGCTTCTTGCATTTGCATTGTTCCTCTATGAACAATCTTTTGGGGAACGCGGCATGTTTCATTATTGGTACTCCAGCGCAGGTAGATTCAAACAGATATTTTAACACAATTGGAAGTAATGTCGCGTCGCAATCTGATTGGCCAATTTGCCGTCTTCGATAAGAATACAGACAACGTGTGAAAGTGTAGTGGGAGCGTCCAAGTGGGTGTAGTTCTGAGAAGGACTGTTGTCGGTGGTAGTGACTGACGTTTCGACAACCTATATTTGTATTTATTGTATTTTATATTGTATTTTGTATTTAAAGATTTGTACATTGTACAGGTGAGAGAACAATAGGACACGTGGTCCCCCACTAGGTTCACCCACCTGAACCCAACCCACCCATCCCACCCCAGGGGAGGACATCCATCAGACAGTAATCTCGTGCGTGGGAAATTAACTTCTGCTACCCCAACCCTGCAGGAGACGGGACCTCTATTTATTAGTCCCTATCCGAAAAGACTAGAATACCTAACCATTTCTTGATGTTATAGAAAGATAGCGTATTCTTCTCACTTGTTTTAAGAGCTTGAGTGTTGGTTCGGCCGGGGCTCGAACCCTCGACCTCCCACACAACAGTCCAGCGCTCTATCCATTGAGCTAACTGGGAGGCGGTCATCACTGTGCGGAAGTCATCATCAGAGTCAAGTGAATAGTTGTTGTCAGTAGAATGTTCTTATTCCAGTTGATGTAAAATGATTAATCAAGCCTCCTACATCAATCAATCAATCAATCAATAATTTTATTTAATAATGCAGGTTGTAAGGAAGGGGGCAGCCATAAGGCTGATGTGGACCTACAACGAACTAATAAAATGTAAAACTAAAATAATTCATAAAGTCACCCTATGGTATTTAAATATTCAATATGAATCATTGTAATAAAGTTCATTAGCAAACAAGTCACGAATTAATTCAAAAATTTACATGCAATGTAATGAAACTTAAAAATATACAAAATCTCTGTCTTTCATAGCAATCATAGGCGCTTCAAAAGAGAAGCTATTTATGTTCTGTGAGAGCTTACGTAAAATATTTTTAAAACTGTCTTTTTGAATGTTCACATTAAAATTTGCCAGCCTAGCAATAAAATTCCAGATTATAGGTCCTCTGTATTGTGCTGATTCCTTTCCCACTTTGTAGTTCACTCTAGGGATTTCAACCTGTAACCCTCCTGTACGTGATGGTCTGTTGCGTAACTTCAAACTAAAAGGGGCATATAAGATTTTATCATTTAAAACATCATGCATCAGAAGAAGGAGTCTTCTTTTATATATGTAAGATATTGGCAACCAATTTAACTCTTCAAGACTTTTATACTGGTGGATAACTCGTGCAGCTCTTGCATGAATAGGGTTTAAGGATTCCATACTAGAATAATTGCAGTTTCCCCACACCACAATACCATACGATACCGCAGGTACAACAGATTTAAAGTAAATTTCCTCCAGCGCTTTCACAGGAAGCTTCTTCATTCTTTTTAGTGCGCCCACTTTCTGTGCAAAAGATTTTTTTACATGGTCCACATGCAATGCCCATGTAAGCCTATTGTCAATGATTAATCCCAAACAAGTAGTGTTATTGACAACATTAATAAAATTATTTCCGAAGCATATTGGAGGAGCAGGACCAATGAAGCCCGATTTGCTAAGGATCATAACTTCAGACTTTACAGGATGAATACAAAGTTTGTTCATTGTACTCCAAAGCAGAAGTTGCTCGAGAATGTTGTTTAATTGTGAGCAGACCTGATCAAAGTTCTTCCCCACACAATATAATGTTGTATCATCTGCATACATGAACGAGTCTCCAGATGTAATAGCATTAGGGAGGTCATTGACGTAGATAGTATAAAGCCTTGGACCCAGGAGGGATCCTTGGGGAACACCATATTTCACTTCATCCAAGTTAGAAGGGTGGTCATTTACCACAGTGTATTGAAATCTGTCTTTCAAATAATCCATCAGCCACTCATGGAGATTCCCACTTAATCCAATAGCTTGGAGTTTTAATGACAAGATGTTGTGTGAGATGCTATCAAAAGCTTTCTTAAAGTCAATAAATATTGCACCCACAATCATACCTTTATCCATATTCATCTTCCAGGTATCTGTCATTTTTACTAACATGCCTTCTGATGATAGTCCTTTTGTAAAGCCCCACTGTGAAGGACTTTTTAGAGAGGAGTTACTTAGGTGCTCATCAATTATATTACAGACCTGATGTTCCAGTAATTTACTTAGGATACACAGCAAGGATATAGGTCTATAGTTGGCAATGTCAGTTCTATCTCCCTTTTTTAAAGATAGGGGTAACCTTTGCTCTTTTCCATGAAATGGGAACAGTTCTTGTGACAAAGCTGCGCTTGAAGATATTTTCCAAGCCATTAATGATTGCAGGGCCGGCTAGAGAAATTATTGTACTTGATATACCATCAGGGCCTGCTGCTTTGTTACTTTTGATATTCTTAAGACTTTTGAAAATATTTTCATGTTCCAGAACCAAAGAGTTGCGGGAAGATGCTGAGACTCTATAAATATGTTGTATATCGGTTTGGTTTGGGATGTTAGGGAGGTTTTCTGCGACATCTCTGCCAATATTTACAAAATATTGGTTGAATAAGTCAGCCTTCATGTCATCATCTAAAACCTCCAAGCTGTTTTCATCTTTGACTGGTCCAATTCTGGAGGACTTCTGGCTACCAGATATGCTATGTATAATTTTCCAGAACATACTTGAGTTATTGGCTTTATCAAACTTTTCCTTCCAATATTGAGTTTCTGCAGATCTTAATAAAGCAGTGACTTGATTTCGAGCGGATTTATATTCCGCCCAGTATTGCTTGGTATTTAGCGTACCATCACAGAGTTTTAAGAGTTTATACCGCTTACTCATGGCTTTAAAGTGCACCTAAACCCAAAAATATTTTTTCGCTTAACGAAATAAGCTTATTTTTTGGAGTATTTCTGTGCAAAAATTTTTTAATTTGCTTAAATCTGAAATTTTCTGTGCCTAGTCAAAAAAAGGAAAATCGGCCGCCATCTTGCCCCACGACCGAGTTTAAAGAGGAATGGCTCTAGCGGATAATGTGACGTCAAATCGAGAACACGAAAGTCTGCTTTTCAGACATTTTCACTTGTATGGGAAGGTTGTGGTCGATACTGTCCGAAACATGCCGACCAGGTGTATTGTATGAGGAATGTATGAAGCGTGATACCCTCTTGCAAATTTCGCACGTTGCTACATACTCCTATAACACACTTGGTCGGCATATTTTCGGACAAAATCGACTACAACCTTCCTAAACAAGCGAAAATGTATGAAATGCAGACTTTCGTGTTCTCGATTTGACGTCACATTACCCGCTAGAGCCATTCCTCTTTAAACTCGGCCGTGGGGCAAGATGGCGGCCGATTTTCCGTATTTTGACTGGGCACAGACAATTGAAGATTTGAGCAAATAAAAAAATGTTTGCACAGAAATACTCCAAAAAATAAGCTTATTTCGTTAAGCGAAAAAAAACTTTTGGGTTTAGGTGCACTTTAAGTATTTCACTGTTCATCCATGGGAGTGAATGCCGTCTAATTTTAACTAGGCGTTTTGTAACATGGCGATCAACAGCATCTTTAAACACTGTTTCCCAAGCCCATGTAATGTCGTCTATTTCATCAAAAATAGAACAAATCCACCATGGTGCGGTTTCAAGGTCGTACTGAAGAGATTTTGGGTCTTCCTTAACTCCTTTGAAGTTCTTGGCGTATTTTATTACTGGAGGGGAATTGCGTGACTTTGCCAACTTAAATGAGATGTAAATAAATTTGTGGTCGGCGATGCAGAAATCGATAACACCAGCACTATTAACTTATGGCATGTTGTTTGTGCAAATTAGATCTATGATTGTACTGGAATGTTCTGTTACTCTGGTAGGATTCTTAATAACATTTTTAAAATTAACGAGTTGCAGGACGTCTTTAAACTTTTTGCCTTTTCCAGAGTTGTCTAGCATATTCGAATTGAAGTTCCCGGTGATGATGACATTTTTTCTGCTCGCAGAGATTTTCTCAAGAATTGGAAGAAATTTATCGTAGAAACCTTCAGAATTTGGAGGACGATATATCCAGCCAACAAGAAGTCTTTGAGATTTGACTTTGAGTTCCAGCCACGTTGCTTCGATGTCGCAATTATCATATTTTGCAATTGAAATACAATCTAAGGAATCTTTAAAATAAACCGCAACTCCGCCGCCGATTTTGCTGAGGCGATCCTTTCTTTGAAGCTGGTATCCTTGAATAGCGATTTCATAGCTCTCTACAGTTGGAGACAAATGAGTTTCTGAGACAGCTAGAACATCTAGGCCATTATGAAATAACAGGAATTTAACTTGCGACAAATGTTTGTGAAGGCCACGAACGTTTGTGTGGCCCACTGTTATGTCACACCTTCCATGATGTTTAATCGTGGAGAAAGCACTCAACAATGAGTTTTCTGTGACATTTCTTCTTCCAGTTACAGGCCCAGGGTTTGGTGAAACATCACCAGCAATCACAATCCTAGTTAGTTGATAGCCAGAAACGGCATTAGAATAATAACAAAGCCTTGAAGACAAAAAGCGCTTTCCGCGATATTCACCAGATTCAAGATGGCGAAATGACGTTCTGGAGTGAACAGCGTCTCCGCAAAATTCTGCTTGTTTAAACAAGTCAAACAAGGAAGGAGGAGCATCTGTTTCTCCAATCACTCTTAGGTTGTCATCTAGAGTAAAAGCGATAGAGAATAGCAAGGATAAACATACTAAAAGCTTCCAAAGACCCGAACTCTCGCGAGTGATGCTGGTCTGACTCTCCTATCGCAGTCGACGTTTGGGAAAAAAAAAATCGGAGAGACTGGCAGAAACCTCGCAACAAGACTGACTGAACACAGACGGGCGACGAGGAAAGGTGGTCAACAATCGCATTGCTGAACATCATCGACTTACGAACCACAATGTTGGCTGGGACTGCGCAATGCCTAACCTACGGCACTGTCTACTTTCAACGACGGACTCTGGAAGGCTTCTTTACTATAGAACAGACTCCCCTAAACAGTTGTCAACTACTACCGGCCCCATACAAACGACTCATTCACGACCTAAACATTGCATACGAACCGAACAGAACTACCTAGCTTTACCGACGGATCGAATTAGACCAATCACGACCGACTTACGCCACTTGAGTCTTACAGCCAATAACATCACGGCAAAACTGACCAATCATTTTACACGAACTGAAATAAGAACATAGCTCTCTATAGCTGTGTATAGCCCCTATAGCTGTGTATAGCCCTGTCTAGCTGTGTATAGCCGTGTATAGCTGTGCATAGCTACGTATAGCTGCGTATAACTGTGTATAGCCTTGTATGGCTGTGCATAGCTGTGTATAGCTGTTTATAGCCTTCTATATCTGTGAACAGCTGTGTATAGCCATGTATAGCCCTGTATAGCTGTCTACAGCCTTGTAGAGCTGCGTATAGCTATGCATAACCCTGTATAGCTGTGAATAGCTCTCTTTTGCTGTGTATAGCCCCGAATAGCTGTGTTTAGCCCTGTATAGCCGTGTATAGCTGTGTATAGCTGCGTATAGCTGTGTATAGCCTTGTATAGCTGTACATAGCTGTGTCAGTATAGCCTTGTATAGCTGTGTATAGCCCTCTATATCTGTGTACAGCTGTTTATAGCTGTGTAAAGCCATGTATAGCTGTGTATAGCCCTGTATAGCTGTGTAAAGCTGTGTATAGCTCTGTATAACTGTGTATAGGTGTGCCGGACGGTATAGCTCGGTATAGCTGGGTTTAGCTGTGTATAGCCCTGTATAGCTGTGTAAAGCTGTGTATAGCCCTGTATAAAGGCTGATAGTTTCTAAAGAAACTGTTTGGGGCTGCGTCGGTGGGGGTAACGAAATACGTTGAATATATCAACAAAGTTGAAATGGAAAATTGGCGACCGTTATGATTATAAAAGCTGACGTTTCGAGCGTTAGCCCTTCGTCGAAGCGAATAGGGGAATTGTGGGTTGTGTGTGCTTTTAAAGGCAGAAAAAGGAGCTACGTGATTGGTGGGAACATGGCAACGAGAAAAACACGAATAAATCTATTTGTGTTTAAATTATTTATTTATTTGTGTTTTTCTGGTTGCCATGTTCCCACCAATCACGTAGCTCCTTTTTCTGCCTTTAAAAGTTCACACAACCCACAATTCCTCTATTCGCTCCGACGAAGGGCTAACGCTCGAAACGTCAGCTTTTAAAATCGTAACGGTGGCCAATTTACCATTTCAACTTTGTATATATATTCAAACTTAGCAATAGCTGAGAAGGTGTCGGCCTAGAATGATTGCCCACGTGCAATCACAAGCTTTAATACTCGTATCACTATACCCACAATGCATCTATACTCAAGGGCCCAGGCCCTTGTCCTGTTGCTCTCGTGCCGCAGAAATATTTAATTTCCGGCTTATTCGTTGGCAATAAAACGCCAGAAATTCCATTTTACTTCCACCAGCATGGTACGTGGCATGAGGTAACGTGCGAACCACCTACTTCGATCTCAAATTTACCGCCACAAATAAAGACAGTTTCCATTGGAGAAAGGAAATACAAATCTCAAAAATTCTTGTATTGTGATGAAGACATAAAACAATTTTGAGGAATGAGCCCGCTATTCACTGCTTTGGAGTAGCTGTAGCTCAAGCTGACTTGACTCTAAGAGTTCTACATCACACGACGGTTGGTTGACAAATGGTCTAGTGGGACCTAAGGCTCCTTTTATAGCGCGCCTTCGTGTTTAAACTTAGAGTATTTGATTGTCCTGGGAAAAAAATTCGAATTAATTTTAAGAGGCACGTGATCTGTACAGGACATTGGCCTGATGGTTTTTGCCAAAATCTCGAAGATCCACCGTCAATCCAATACACAGAAGAAAAAATGTCTAAAATCACTCGTGAGCATTGGAACTGTGCTGCAGCTTTGTGTACGAATTCTTGGCGAACATAACTCGATGAACTACAACATTATCGTTTGAGTGATATCCACTGAGCAAAGTTAAACAACACGCGTATAATAAAGTTCTGAAAAACAAAGCAGTCGATTTCAAACGTGACTTTATATGCTCGGAGCACTGGAAAAAAGGCTTTAGAGAGAACTTAGACGATCTCCCAGATAGAGCTTGTCACCCTGATTATATCAACAAACAACCAACAGATAAAATTACTCCTAGAAGCAAAATAGCTGCTGCTAAAAGATCTCTTGCTATTGATAACAATGTTAGACCAAAACGAAGGAAAACACTACGATATTCAAAGGAGGATAGCAATGGTTCTGATGTTTATATTCAAAATGATCAATTACAAGAAGAATTACAAGACCTCAAAGACAAGCTTGAGGAAAAAACTAAAGAAGCAAATATACTATCCCAGCAAGTGAAAGATCTAACTGAAATGAATGACAGTTTGTGTAAGAAACTCTCTCATTTTAAAGAGCTGATGAAAGACTTGACATTTTCTTATGAATGCCTTGAGATCAATTCCAAAAAAATTTTTTATACGAGTGGATTAACTGTTGATGATTACAATTGTCTGTAATAGTTTATCCACATTGTAAGAATAACACAGATTGGCAGAGAAAATTAACAAAGAAAACGGAACTGTTGTGCTTCTTGACAATTTGCCGCCATGCATTACACCTTGGAATCATGGCTTTCCGTAACAAATACAAGTGATGCAACAACGTCAAGAATTTTCTCTGCATGGATAATGTTCCTTTCTATACTTTTTTATTCTTTGGATCTAAGTCCATATCCAGGAGAAGTTATGTCACTGTTACCTTCAGAATTTTGGGCTTCTGGTTACAAAGATACTGTCTTAATCATGGATGTTCTATTTTCTTGTCTTTGGGAAGGGATCTAGTTTTTATTTCAACAAGAAATTGTTGCTCCCAAGTACTCACAGCATCAGGACTGGCTCCAAATCTTGCATCTGAAGGATGTTTGAAGAATTCACATTTTACTATCCTGCTTAAATTGAATGATAGCATTTCCTTTCTCCTGTTTCCCTCTAATGAAATTAGGCAGTTTGCTTCTTCTGGGGTTCAAAACTTGTTCGTCAATTTTGTTCTTAACTGCAAACCATGAGTTGTCAAATTCTTTTATTTCTCTTACAGTTGGAAAGAGAAAGGACTTTCTCTTACAGTTGGAAAGAGAAAGGTCCTTTCTCTGACAGTTCGGGAAACTCGGGGTTAAAGGAAATCGCTTAAATCGCAATGGATCGGGAAAATAACCAAACAGAAAGTAAAAACAAGCAAAGTAGATACGGTAAGCTGTATTTTATCGATAATTCTAGTGAGTATTTATCAACTTGAACCGTTTACCTGAAATCCCATACTAATCCTTTATATTCACGGCCATTTTAAATTACGCAATATGAAACCACATGTATTAATGATTAACCTCTCACACTGACCTTGGGCCGCCTGTGGCTCGTTCGGCCTCAATGCAGATCTTTTATAGATTCAAGCGAAACAAATTTGCATACAAGCGGGTTACCACCGCTCTCAACTTATTGATCGACATTCAGCACTACAAACGTGCATAAGGAAGATTCCGACCGCATTCCATTCACTCTCACGTTTCACCCTCACAACCACTCAGTTAAATCCATCATTCTTAAAAACTTCAAATTACTTCAAAACGATCCAGAGACAAGCACTATCTTTTCGCAGCCTCCGCTCATTTCATTCAAACGCGACAAAAACTTAGGCAATTTTTTGGTCAGAAGTTCTTTTCAGACTAATGAGCAACCAGGCACTTTTAAATGCGCTCGTGCGCGATGCAAAACGTGTCCTTTCATTCACAACACTGAGAAAATATCGGGACCTAAACGATCCATTAAGATCACCGATCACTTCACGTGCACCTCCGCTAATGTAATCTATTGCATAACTTGCACTTATTGCAAAAAGATATACATCGGCGAAACGGGCAGAAGACTAGGTGACCGATTCCGAGAACACCTTCGAGACGTGGAAAGGAATGACAAGGACACATCTAAACCAGTCGCTAGACATTTTAATTTACCTAATCATCCTAAGCAACATATGGCAATCTGCGGTCTTTCCTTGCACTTAGGTGGCACGGAAAGCCGTAAAAATCTTGAACAAAAGCTCATCTTTCAAACCGGCAGTCTCAATCCCACAGGGATCAATGAACGCTTTTCATTCCACTAATTTATTCATGTTTTTCTCGTTGCCATGCACCCACCAATAACGTAGCTCCATTTTCTACCTTTAAAAGCACACACAACCCACAATTCCTCTATTCGCTCCGACGAAGGGCTAACGCTCGAAACGTCAGCTTTTGTAATCATTATGGTGGCCAATTTACCATTTCAACTTTTGTTGATATATCCAAATTTGCATACAGTCTGTCAAAAAGATAACTGATGACCAGGATCGATGGCAGAAAACTCTGAACATAAGCTTTAAATAGTCGGCTCGATCAGTGTTTTAAGAATTTTTTCGCAAAGAACACCAACACGTCGTATCAAGGAATACAAATTGCAAAGTTTAGACGTTTTCGAGAGCAGCCGTTTTGATCGAGCCGCGACG
Source organism: Stylophora pistillata (assembly GCF_964205215.1). NCBI lineage: Eukaryota > Metazoa > Cnidaria > Anthozoa > Scleractinia > Pocilloporidae > Stylophora > Stylophora pistillata. The sequence goes on from NC_142522.1 coordinate 20,919,298, forward strand.
TAAAGCGACGGTGCAGATGTCAAACTTAGGGAGACAGTAGAATGGAGAAAACGGCAAAACACACTGAAACTCTGGACTCATGAACAGGTAAGAATAATATTTGAGTTAAGGTTATTATATTTACTTTGCTATATGCATCGGAGTCGTGTTCATTTTTATCATATCAATGTCTTGATGGTCACATGCACACAACAGGATGGCATGATTTTTTTGTCTTCCTTCACAATTTTCAAAAAATTGTAAAAAATTCCAAATTCATTTCCCCAAACTAAACTTTACATGTTCTAAAAGATCATCAACTCTAGTATTATCATTCGTAATCATACGAAATTCTGAGGAAAGGCACTTTCTAAAAATTATCGTTGTTTTTCGCCTACCGTTTTACGCAACACGGGAGAGCCATAAGCTTTTGACTTCTCTTGAACACTGGAATTCATCTAATCTTTATGAAATCACGGTGTTTAGACTATGACAAGTTGTACAACAACTTGGAATTGTGATAGCTTTTTCTAGCGCAGTTTTTTTGAGACGCGAGTCGAGTGGATCATGACCTATTTTAAACCTGTTCGGTGTCGCCAAATCCTGGAAGTGAAAACTAAACGTTTTCGTTTTTTCGGAAGCAAATAATTTTTTTACTGAAAAAAACTGCACAGCAATTGTATACTTTCTACAGGCTACTTGTATGCAAAAGAACGGCGAATATAGGTTTTTTTAACTTTGCCATGCAATGTTTGATTTTTGCACGGATTTGCTCCTAACAGCTTCACGTCAGAATGATGGCAGACTTCACAGTCTCGAATTAATTTTAGAAAAATCTGTCACCGATGGACAAGTATAGTACATAAAGAATCCTGTTATTGCTACTAAAATCTTATCAGCTTTGCTCTTAACGATTCTGCATTGTTGAAGGCATGGGTGATCTGCTACAATCGTGGAAGCCAATTATCGCAGTTGATAATAACGCTGATTTAAGCACACGGCTTGGAATTCCTCCGTCTTTAAAATACACGAAACCCCTTCATTTCACCCAGCAGAAAAATAAACACAGAGACAAAGTGCATTGGGATAGATATGAATCTAGTTCGTTTTAGCTCATTTCTTACATGTGTAATTTCCAACACTTAATTCAAACAAAGAGACACCGCCTTCCTTTTGAAGTATTCATTTTTTATAGCCGACGATCATTGAGCGTTTACGTACAGTATTTGTATCCTTCGTCTTGGTTTCCAAATCTGCTTGTTTTTGACAGTAAATGCACTCTCTCAGCGTTGATAGTACTTGGCATAAGCCACTACAACACCTATCCGTAGTTTCTAATAGATCACTCATTGCACCATCTCCGTCGCTGTTTTATTCCAGATTTCGAGCTCGAACTTGTTTGAAACGGTACGGTTTAAGGACCGCCCTGCCCAACAATCCAAAGATAAACACTTGAAACACGTGGGGGGTAATGAAAAGTTGGAGGGTTTGACGTAACACCTAAGCTAATTAGCTATTTAAAATGGCAGCATAGCAGTGGATTTTCATTAGGATCGGAGCAACTTTGAAAGCTGAAAAAACGGTAGCTAACTCGGCTTAGTGTAAACTATTTATTGGTGGTTACAAAAAATAAGCGATTTTTGGAGTCACCTTGTCCTTTAACACGTGTTGCATTGATACGCAAGAATATCGAGACCTGCGCTATGGTTCAGGTTCTTTTGTCCGCTTTAGCACTGCACGTGAACAGAATATGAGAATGTAGCTGTCGTTATTACGATATCAATAACATTAGACTCTGAAATTCACTCCAGTTCTTTTGTCTTGTACCCATTTAAGAGGCTTCGTTTTTCCTTTCGCCCCCATGACATGCAGTTAGGGAGTATTTTATAACTGTTTAGATCACCAGCAGTCCCGACAGTCCCTCTTTCCAAGTTAAGTCTATAAACAGATTAGATTGTGGTACACTTAATCGATAGATTTACCATGCATGTGTAATACTCCCCGTGTCAATTTTGCAGAAATTCAGGTCCATTGCCTGCAAGCTCCAACGCTAAGAAATGCTAACGCCCCAAGAAAAACGATGGATTGTCGTCGGGATTTTCCTCTCAAAAGTTCTTAAACCAGGAATCAACAAGGTCATTAAGCAAGAGATACAGGATTTGTATCAAAAGCTGGCTCTCCCACCAACCCGCATTCAGTTACAAACGTCGTCTACTTATCAAGAGAGGATTTCACCTTCTAAATGGCTCCTGAAATATGAGAACATCAACAATAATGCATCACCTCACCACAGAAAAGATTACCGTGTTAAAGACGAGGTGTCTTTGGCAAAACTGTTTGTTGAGCCATCCATGTCAAACTTCACAGATTTTGATGAAACATTGGATTTATCGGCAGCGCTCTCTATTTTATGTCAAGCACCAAAATTTGTTCGTCTTGGAATTCATAACCTTGCATGGGATGTTTCGTATTTAGGTTCGTAATGAGTGGGGCCATTGTAAATTTGCAACTTGGACCCAGTCCTTTTATTTGAAATGCTTTCAACGTCTGGAGAAATTGATTAACAGTTTGAATCTTCCTAAGGCTTCTAAGGAAAAAGTTTTGAATGATTTGCGAGAATGGAAAGATAGAGGTATGATTACAAATTTTGCTTCTTAGTACATCATAAGTAATATACATAAAAAAACTACGCGCCTCTGATTGGCTGAAAAAGGGTGCATTTTTAATGTACATAAGTGCAAGTTTGTAATATGAGTGCAAATTACAAATAGCTTGCACGCACTGTCAAAATTTTGTTCATCTTGACTTTCTGTGATTGTTTTTCATTTGTTTTATCAAAAAGTAGTAACATGATTTCCCATGTTGTTTTAGACGCCAAAGGTAAATGGAGTAGAGTTTGAATGGCAGAAGTTAAAAAATAAACTGGGTTTAACATTTGAACCCATGGATACTCCACGTATTTTACTACTTAATCTTGAATAATTCGTCTTTAAGAACCCAGAACAACAAAACCGAACCGAAAATAAATAGAGTGATGCATTCTGAGGTACCGCAACAAAAATCATCAAATCAGAGAGTGTTTACAGTGGTACGCATCATACTGTGTCATGGTGACAGCACTGCTGCCAGTCACTGAAATCAAAATTACTAAGCACGTAAGAGGGAACGAAAACGGATTCAACATAACCTAGTTGTGTTAAGCACAGCTTAGGAATGAGGTAAGCAAAGATGACAAAGACCTTACATGGAATTTTCCTTTTTCTATGACTTGTTTGGGTTAAAATAAAAACCAAGAGAGTCGATCTTTCTAACATAAGGTGCCTGGTGGTCTTCGTTTCTCCAAATAAGTTGCAAAGTAAGGCAACAAACACAGACGTATTTCCAAAAAAACAACGCTCAAGTTGTTAATCTTAAACAATTTTGATTAATGAGGATGAAATGGGAATGGAAACTCTTTCTATTCTCTTTGTAATTGCTGCACTTAAACTATTTTCCCTTTTTTTCTAGGGATGCACTATTAGGGACCTTAAGCAGTTAGGACGGCAACGCCAAGGAAGACTTCGATCAAAAAATGAATTTCTACTCAACAGTTAGAATTTCAAAAATGGCTGCATGAGCTTACCGTCTCATACGGCGCCACAGCTCAACTTCAGCATGACGTATAGAAGTAGCGTTGATTTCCAAATGGAAATTAAATTAATTTGCCGTCGTGGTTTCGATTCGCGCAGACGACGCAAATTTTCGCGATTTCACGTTGTTGTTTTGCATAGGACGGCTAAGAAATGTACAAAGTTTCAAAACGCACGTGCTGAGCTATTGTTCTGCCAATTTGATCGCTTGTTTTTCCACGTCCTCGTTGCCGTCGCCGTCGAGGTTCCTTAAGGTCCTTATTACTTCAACATAGACCGCTGTGCTTACGGAGGTGTTGTGCAAGTGGCCTCTTGGTGGGATAATACTCCTCAAGTAAGAGGTGCAGAGATCTTTGCGGTAAACTCTGAATACACTCAAGTGTATTACCATAACAACAGGGCGTGGCATCTTTACATAAGTGCAAGAGACATCTGTTTTACTCCCGAAGGTGTTCGCGCGCTCCCCCAAAATAAGGACCTAACGAATAAAGACGAGAAAAAGAGAAATCAAAGCCAACCAAGACGTCGATGAAAAAAAACATGAATTCTTATCTTTAGTTTGAATTTCACGAGTGGTTGGAAGTGTTTTCCATCTCTTACATTGCCAAGCCTCAACTTCAGCTTAACTTGGCTTACTCAAGGTCCCTGATGTCACGTAAGCGTCTCCCTCAAATAAGCGCTCGTCCCCTCCCCCCCCCATCTCTCTCGCTCTCTCACATCAGTAGGGATATAATAAAAACCTGTTTATATCGTCAATTCGTTTATAACTTTTTAACTTTCAACTACAGCAGAATCAGTGAAGGAAAATAGTTTTTTCCCCCCGTTCCATTTATTTCTATCTTCATGCGCTTGTAGAGCTCCTCTATGCGCGTTATCTGTTCCTTTAATTTTTTTTCCTATTGCTGCGCTCTTGGTAAGAGCCGTTAACTTCCCAGGCACAACGAGACCATTTTCTGGCCTTTGGGATCAGTAATTTTTACGATTAATAATGACAATAGGACTGAATGGAGACTAATTCGGTCTGTGATCATGCGAGTGATTGACAAAATCGGACGACCGCGAAGCTGGAATCCGAACTGTTAATCAAGAGTATTATCATTGTTAATACTCAAATCGGGCTGGTGATAACCAATCACGTTCGAGAATCTTGATATGGTTTTGATTATAGAGTTGTTGGGATGTATTTATAGAAAACAAAAGAAAAGGAATTATAGCCCAATCGAAATGTGACGAACAAACTTTTAACCGTCAGTGCCATGAACATGCTTCACTTTGTAAGTTCCAATTACATTGTCGTCATACTTCTCGGCTTCTTCCCTGTCATCTTTTTAAGTAAATAATTAAGTCTTTTCTTTTGTTTAAACAAACGAAAGAAGCACCCCCCCTCCCGTCCCCCTTTCAACCGAAATTTTTAGTAAGCGCCCGGACGCTTATTCCAGGCCGAAATACGGCAGATTAATCAGAAGATTAATTTGAAGGTGGCATAACCCTCCTAAGAAAGCATCGATGTGCGATAGCTTAGAAAACTTTTCTTCTATCGACTTATTGAAGAACATTTTCAACAGTTTATTTTTCGTGAGCGTGGTTTGACTAGAACATCTCTAATTTCCAAAGAAGATTCGAGCCCTAACCTTTTGATCACCTGTGGGATTCTCCACTGCTAAGTAATACAGCGTGGCCATCTCAATCAACACTTGAAACACAGAAAGGAAGAAGACAAAGCTGGGTTTGTAAATGAGGATGTGAAGGTGCTGTTGTAATGGAAATGCAAATGTTGCAACTAGTTAAAAAACTGAGTCTTTTGTACGTTTTGATGAATATATTATTTTTAGGTTAATATAATACAAACTCGGTACCAGGGCCTCTCTTCTTCTCTTTTAGAACGATTTTATGTACCTCCCCTATCTGTTGTTTTTGCATTGTCCTTATTGCCATAAATAATCAACAATTATTCACCAAAGTAGAAGTGTCTAGTGGTAGACATTTACCAAACCACGAAGCGGCGAGGTAAATTATCCACCACTAGCCACCAAAACTGAGATAAAAGTAGTTTTAGTGTATGATAAAACAGTGAGATGATATAGCACAAAAAGATGATTTTAAGTCATTTATTCCTGCGCAAATTCCGTGCGAGTTGTTTGGAGATGAATAGCAAAGGATATTCGGAGTTTGAGCAGCCAATCAGAGTGCACCTTTAACGCTATCCATTGTTTTAGTGTACAGTGATAGTGGTCGCCCTTAGCTGAGTCCTAACAGCACGAGTATTGTCTTCCACCTGTATTGCAGCGGGACCACCCACACTTAACTAAGAATAATCTTTCAATTAAATGCTTTTTTTTTATCTCCCGAAATCAATTTAGTAGTACTTTTGCAGATTAAGTGGTCAATTGTGGTATAAAATGGCCTTTTTTAGAATACCCCTAATCTGTGGAACCTGTATTATTCCTCGTGGGTGACTGCTTAATACAGGCTGGACTGTATAGTAATTTGGTTCAAATATGGAAGGTATATCAGCTTATTCTAGGAGATGCTGGTTTCCAGCGAAAGCCACTATCCTTAAGACAAGCGGCGTTTTGCAATAAATGATTTTTCCACAATGCAACGAGCCGCTTGAATTTCTTAAGTGACCCTAATGTTTGTGTAGAAATCCCGTGAGGGGCTGAAGGGGATGGCACTTCCTCAAATGGCCTGAACAAGTACGTGCATGCCTACAAACATGTTGTAAAAGTTCACTGTTTAGTCTTTTGTACAAAGTGCCTTTCTGGCGGATGATAAGCCTTGAATAATGTGTGAAACCAGCAGCTTGCGTCTTGAAGTTGATACGGCACAATCGATAACAGAGAAGGGGGTTAAGGGCCTTGTTGACCCACCCTCCCCACCCAAACTTCACTTGTCCAAGTTAGCTTTTTATTTGTAAGAGTAATGTTTCCTTCCAAGAGATTATTATGATCATCATTATCTCGTGTTCCTTCCTAAAACGGCAACACGGAAGAGAAGATTAGAAAAAAATAATAAAATAACGAGTCTATACTCATCGGTAAAATGCAATGTAAATGAATTACAAAATAATGGACAAAAAGAAAAAAAACGGCCTCAACGTGGATCGAACCCCACCGTAAAACCTGGATACTGCTACAGCTATACATTGAGCTATTAAGCCTTATGTGGGGGGTTAAGCAGATTGCTCCACAATTAAACTTTTTGGATCAATTCGTTTTCTGTTATCATTCACAGATCAAGGTATGACGTATTTCTCTCATACAGTAGCTATTTGTACAGAGAAGTAAATGGTTCTGTCCTGGTGTACCAGTTCACAAGGGAATTACCATTGTTCTTTCTTTGTTTAGGAGTCATTGGTTAGCTGTTGTGTATTGTTCGATCTTTTGTATATCGGCTCTTGTGAACCGGTAGACGAGGACAGAACCGAAGTAAATTTTCTCTTATTGGGCAAGCGCGCTGGGTCTCGAAGTCGTTCCCAGAGACGACCCAAGCCCTCGCATTCATTCATGGAGTAAGATACTGGAAATGAGATCCGATAGTAGTTCATTGATTCAAGAAGTGAGGAATATAATTTTTTTCATGACGTTTTACAAAAATTGAAACCAGACACGAAAGTTCTGACTTATCTTCCTGGGGAAAGCAGTCAATAACCAACCAAAGAAACCACCGAGAAGCAGCTATCAAGGTTTTCGTCTATGACTAAGCTTTATCACTTCCGGCCTGTTGGATTGGGCTGGGAACTCCATACGTATCGTTGCTGTTTGGCGATTTCTGTGTTACGAGAAAAGGTTAAAAGTTGTTTTTTTCTTCTTGAAGGAGAGAGAATTATAGTTTTGTTATTCAAATATCGCCCGCCTGGCCTTGAACATTGTCTAATAAAGTCTACTTAAGAAAATCATTAGGAATAGGGAAGTGTGAAAGTTGATGGTGGACAGCTCCAATAATGTGATAGTCTCCTTCGCAGCCGTTGTTTGGGCTCGTCACGCAACGCTCCCTCTCCCACCAACCCGGGTTAAAACGAAGACACTGCATTAGCCAAAAGAATTGCTTACTTTTTAACGAGAATTTTCCAGCAGAGAAAGCTTAACGACCGTCAGAATCTATTTTAGCTACGAAATACAGTAGAAATCGATTATTTGTTGACAGAACCCAAGAGTCATTTTTCCTGTACAGAACGCGTCCCCTGTTATTCTGTCACGCAATGCTAACTATAAATCAAAGGCGGCTGGCGTTGGAATTCTGCTAGCTGTTCCAGATTAATAATATGTGTGGTAAGTTAACCCGAGGAAACCCTCGAGAATATCAGCACCAAATTGGCTCGCTATTGAAACAGAACACTGACAGGACGGGCAGTATAATAATATGGGCAGTATATAATAATGGGAAGAAACGCGTGAAGTGCAATGTATTATATTACTAAGCGTTGTTACTGTTTAATGTGCGTTTAACTTGTAATTTCTACGGTTTTCTGTTTACAGGGTCTTCGTTTACGTAGAACGAAAACGAATACCGAGTCTTAGGTCTTCGTTTTCGAGGGTCTTCGGTTTCGTAACACCCTTCTCTTTAATATGTAGAATAAGCCAGAATATGCGGCAAGCAGGGAAGGGCTTGGGTACCTTGAGGTTTAATCAGAGCATGGGAGTCACCTCACGATCAGCCAAAGTGTGATATTGGGGGTGTCCAGTATGTGCATGTGGTGGTAAAAATGGATTTTGCATCTACTTCAAATAAGTTTGACCTGGCTTGACTTGGCCTCTTGAGTTAAAAGCACTATGATGTGCAGATTTTGTCTCAAACAGGGTCAGGCCTTGAGGGTCTCAGCTACACACTCTAACCAACACTCTAACCAGAATTGCCTTGAATCCCTCCCCCCCTGAATCACATTGAGGCTATCAGGACCTAGCAGCAACTAATTTCCTGTTAAGACATCTGTGAGGCTGCAAATGAAAGAATCAAATGCTGTCACACTGTGTTTTGTTATCTATGGTTGAGGAAATTAAACATCAGTGTTTTAACTGCCTCTTATTTATCAATCTTCTTTAAAGATTCTAAATAAGTATTTTTCTATGTCTTTTTGTGATCACACTGAGCCCAATCTAGGATCATTAGTCAGTTCCCATTAAGGGGTATATTCAAAATTCTTAACAAATATCCCTGTTCTTTCATTAAGGGGCTTTATTCTTGGGTTGTATTCTGATAAGATAAGAAGTAATTTTGAAGGGTTACACTGTAGCTGCAGCTTAACATGTGACAAGGCTCAACACTAGCTTTTCAACTTACTAGCCAAGTGTCTAGTGGCAACTTAGATGTTACAACAATTTTGGTTTGTTTACTAGTGAAACTGGCTTTTAGAAGTCGAAAACCACCAGATAAAACTGAATTTCTACTAATCCATGGCTAGTTGGCTACCATTGTATTAGTGTCAAGCCCTGATGTGATGAACAAAAAAAAAAATAACATTCAATTGCAACTGCTTTGTTTTTTTTTTCAAACAGAAAATGCTCAGTTTTTTAACTTAATCAAGTAAGCTACCATGGATATGCTAAAGGCTGAGGAAAAGAGATGGCTTGTGGATGGAATATGCCTTTCAAAAGTTCTAACACCTGCAGTGAGGAAGATCATTAAGCAAGAAATGCATCAGTTATATCAGAACATGGTTCTCCCAACAACCCACATTCATTCACAAACATCGTCTTCTTATCTTAGAAGCCTTCCACCTTCTACAGTGCGCCTTAATTATGTGAACATCAACAACAACGCAACAAAATCATCTCACCACAGCTATGATTACTGTGTTGAAGATGAACTGTCTTTGGCTAAACTTTTCGTGAAGCCATTCATGTCAGGCTTCACAAGTTTTGATGAAACATTGGATTCATCTGCAGCACTGTCCATTTTATGTGGAGCACCAAACTTTGTTTATCATGGAATTGATATTATTGCAAAGGATGTACGTGATGAGGTTCGTAATGAATGGGGCCATTGTAAATTTGCAACTTGGTCTGAAGCTTATTACGAGAAGTGTTTTCAACTCATGGAAAAACTGATCAGAAGACTGAACCTACCTGAAGCATCAGAGAGGGAGGTTTTAAAGGACTTGGAAGAGTGGAGAAATAGAGGTGAGTTACATTAAGAACCACCTTAGCTGAGTATAATTTTTTATATATAGTATATTTCAGTTAGTGATTAATATTAGGTTTGGAAAAATATTGGGATGAGCAAACAAATTATTAGCCTCTGCCTTTGGCTTTGGCAGATAATTTATCAGAGGGGTGCTGACATATAACAATATTTTTCAATTGAACAGAGCTCAATAACTGTTTTAATTTATCATTCAATCACCAAGTTTCTTTTTCAAAACCATTTAAGAAAATTAGCTTCGAAAAGCCCAGCAGGGCAGTTAGCCCCTTTCATCAGAATAGCCCTGATACAGCTACATAATGGATAAAATACCTTTTAGCCTTCCATGTGACAAATGTTATTGATACATTTGTGGCTCAACTCAGATCCCACTCAACATTGTTAAAACTCTTTCTCACACACCCCTGGGAGCCATGTCAAGCCAACCACCGCAAGCCTGACCTTTATTCACACAATAACAGCTATCAAATTTTACAAGTATACATGGAGTTTCAAAACATGAACTAGTTAAGAATCGAGACAAAATCTAAAATCGTTTAGAAGTGTAATGAACAACTGAAAAAACTCTTGGGTGGGTGGGTGGGAAGGTCAAGCAATGGTGGTCAACAAAAAACAACTGACCGCCTTACACATCACATGACCTTAACCCATCCCCAGGCCCCAGCGGTGTGTAAGAAAAACATTTTCCACTTATTTCGTTCCACTCAGCCAGTGGAAAATCACCCTTCTCACACACCCCTGGGAGCCATGTCAAGCCAACCACCGCAACGGCACAAAGCATAGAGTGAAAAACTAAGAGAAATACTATTTCCAAAAACAAAATCCACAAGGCTTACAGAATGGAACATAATGTGCAAGTAGCAAGCCTTGCCAAAGTCAAACAGTCTCATAAGGGCACTAGATAATGCAAAAATCAGTTCATAAGTACAAAAAAGGTTCTGAGCAGCTTGGGATCACGCCTATAATTCATGAGGTTTGGTCTTGAATTGTCCTGGTAACCAGAAGCAGGGACTCCAAAGACTCCTCAATATAGTTATTCCGTGCCTTGTCGCTACGCCAACCGCCCTGCCTCTGGAACAGACGCTCAGGGACCCCAAAAGCTGCTGCGGTTGTAGCGCCTCCAGCTCGCAGACTATGAATTCCATACAAGGCAGGATCTAGCCCCTCCTTCCGCAGCTCGGCCTTAATCAACTCAGCTGCCCGGCTATATGACATAGGATCCATCCTAAGCTTCATTCCCTTCTTTGTGGACAACACCCGCCTGAATAGCCGCGACTTCCTGTCATGATTGCCTACCCTCAGAAACTTCTCAACCACTGCAACCGGGCAAGGTGATGAATCGCTGCGAGCTATGAAAACCCACGAGCCTTGGCGAAACTGATCATTCTTCCTCTGTGTGAGCAATATGGCAAGATGAGAATCCTCAAACTGAAGATTGTCCACAGTCAATCGACTCAGATCGTCCCAGCGAAGGAAGCCGAAGAAACCCAAAGCGAACAAAGCAGCTACCTGGATATCAGACAAAGGGCCTTGCTCGAGGCGACGGATAGCACTCTTAACATGGCTGGCTTCCAGAGGCCTCCTGCGATTTGGGGGCTTAGCAAGGATCCTTCTTCCGGCCTCCGCCACCTGCTGTATGAGAGGATGGTCACTCAGTTGCTGATAGCCACTCTTCTTATGGACCCAGCTAGCTCCATAGATAGCAGAGTTAATACAGGAGACTGAACGGTCCTGCTGGATAAGATGTACCAAATACAAGGAAAACACTGTAGGATCCGCTGGTAGGGGAGTGGCCTCACATTGGACGGCCCATGTTCGCCACGCTTCATAAGCACGGACATAAGTGCTGACTGTCTTCGGTGCTCTGTCCTGGATCAGGATCGCTGGTAGAGACATCGCAAGATACTTCAGTCTAGGACGAGTCATAGTCTCCCCACGTAACCAGCCAGATAAGTTAACACCCTCCGGGACAGGGCTGGAAACTGAAAGAGAATGTACCGAGTAAAACACTGCGTACATCATCACCTCCATAACATTCATTAAAACATGCCCAAACAGCAAGACTTATAAGGTTTTACAAACTAGCCAACACATGCACACTGGCAACCAGTACTAGAATGATGTTCCCCTTTGGCCAACACGGCTAGGGGCTACTTTGCCAAAACAGCAAACAGAGCGCACGAAAAAACTTTACAGACATCCACATTAACATACAGCCAGCATACACCGCTAACCAGTGTTAGCGATACCCCTTAGGCCAACACGGCTGGGGGCGGCTCTGCCATAACGGTAACAAACTGCTAGTCACAGTAGTGTTCACATTTAGCGGCTGTCAATCCAGAGCATAATCACAAACGTGCTGTCTTGTCAAAACAACAACTGACCAGTCATGAGCCACATAATCTATCCAACTCCCACACGACAATGTTGGCTGGCTCAAGATCGCGAGAGCTGAAAACGAGGTCCAAAACAGACTTCATCATAGTAGTTTCACCGAGATGAATGTTCAGCATATGCCGTCAAAACAAAGTTTGAGTGCCAGAATGGAGAAGGAAGGAACGCCCGTTGTGAAAATGTCACTAGCTGCTGATCCTGATAGGAAGATCCCTTCGTATGGTTGAATCTGCATGGACTGGCTAATGAAGGACTTCCAGCTCCCACACTTCTCCACCAGAAGTGGCCACCAACTTGCTGAACGCCACTCAGGAACTATCAAGGTGCCATTCTCCCTTCCTGCTGACATGTGCCTCAACACACGTGGAACCAGGTATGGAGGAGGAAAAAGCCAATTAACTTCACGAGACCAAGAAACTGTAAATGCATCCGCTGCCACACAACCTGGGTTATGATACCTGCTGCAGTACCTCTCCAACTGCTTCGTCTTCAGGCTAGCAAACCTATCAATGGTGTGGGGACCCCACAAGGTGTCAATGTAATCAAAGCAAGCTGGGTCTAACATATAGTCATTAGAATCCTCCAACCTCGACAGCTCGTCTGCTCTCGTGTTCTCATCTCTGCTAACCCACTCAACTGTTAAGCGCATGCCAAGTTCCCGGCACAACCTGTAAACTGCTACAGCCTCCATGTGCAGCTCCTTGATGCGGCTTCCCACTGACAAAACAATTTCTGCATTCCTGTTGTCGGTGCGATGGAGCACATCTTTACCCCTGACTTCATCTGCAAAAGATTCCAGCACACGCCTGATGGCAGTCACCTCTCTGAACGTAGAACTCTTTTCACTTTCCTCACGGGACCAGCTGCCCCTGGCTACCTTATCACTCAACTGCACTGCAAAACCACCCCAACCTTGCCCACTTGCATCTGAGTAAGTAATAACCTCTACCTTCGGACTAGGGGACCATATAGGATAACCACCAGTGTCAAAATTAACTTTCCAAACCTGGACTTCAGCTTGACTCTCTGGAGATATCAAGAAAGGTATGTCCCAGTGAACTGTTTGACATATGTCCCTGTAGAGTGCCCTAGTCCAGAGTCGTGCTACAGGGCCCAAGGCAAGACCCATGGAAACCAGTGAACCAGTGATGCGTGACAAGTGTCGTGCTGAAACCACAAATTTCTTAGCTATAGTATCATTCATCAATTGTTTCAAAGCATCAACCCTCCTTGGTGGAACCTGGAAAGTTCCAGATCGCAAATCCATTATAAAGCCCAGAAGTTCACCACATTGTACTGGCTCCCACTGACTCTTCTCTTCGTTGGTGACGAAGCCACTCAACAAAACATCCCTCCTAACCTCTGCTGACAACCTGACTGCCTCACCTCGGTCCTGGTCTGCACCTGCTCCATCGTCCAGATATGTAAACAATCTGAAGCCTTTACCCCTCCAGTGTTTCACGAGTGCTCTCTGGATCTTGGTGAAGAGGTAAGGACCAGTTGATAAGCCAAATGGAAGGACCGTGAATTTAAAAAACCTTAGCTGCCCCTTGTAGAATAAGGAAATTCCGAGGTATTTGCAATGCTGAGGAAATATTTCGATGTGATGATAACCACTTTTATAATCAAATTTAAAAAACCAATCGCCTTCATGAAATAAGTCTGCTGCTGTGCGAATGTCATCGTACTTAAATTTGCATGACCTCAGCAACTGGTTGACATAACGCAAGTCCACGATTAGGCGGCGTTTTTGTGCAGAGTTCCTCACAACGCCCAGTGGGTTGCATACCACCAAGTCCTCACTTTTCACCTCAACTACAGCACCAGACAACAGTAACTTAGAAATCTCAGTGCAAACAAAAACATTATCCTCGACAGCACTGGGATGGTTCCTGAAAAATGCCTCCTGAGGAAGGGAAATAAATGGTAAGCTATAGCCTTCTTGAAGGACACGCAGCACCCACCTGCTAGCTCCAATGTTCTGCCAAAACGAAATATTCTCCCTTAATCTGCCTTTCACAACCGTGGGACAAGCAAAATCAACATTCTCGAACTCAAGATATCCTCTATATACACTCTCTTCTAGGGGGAAGTTCAGGGCATCACTGTTGACTTCCAGATGATTGCCCATTGTTCTGGCCCCATCCTGGACTTCCACTTGCGACTGATGCACGGCAATCCCGGGCGTAATGGCCGTTTCGACCGCAGCGAAAACACAACTGCTTGGGGTCACGTGCCACGTTGGACGACATTCCCGCCGTTCGGAAGTTATGGGTTTTTTCAACCACACGTTTCGACCCATCAACTCCTCGTGGTAGGGGCGACTTCTTCGGTTTCCACTTCGCTGCAGCTGCCTTTCGTTTCTCCTCCCTGAGTTGCTTGCTTTCTTTGATGGCCTTTTTTATCCGTTTTTCGTCGCCAGAATCACTAGCAAGCGGCTCGGCTGCATAACATTCCACCGTGTCCCTCCCATATTTATCGGCAAGACAAATGTGCTTATTCCGTTCTAAAAGAAGTTGCTCACCTTCTTCGAGGAGCTCGGACCTAGACTCATCATCACTCGTATTCTTAGCCCTGTCAATTTTATCCAAGACGTCGCGATTAAGTTTGTACTGCTTTTTGTTTCCCTCGAAGCGAAACTCCGGCTCCGGATCGCTCAGTTTGCCATGTTTTCGAAGCTTCGCATCATCAATCTCGTTCTTCAGCTTCTTTAACTCTTTCGAATACAGTTTCTGCTGCTGCAACAGCTCCTTTGCCCAACTTGGCGGTTCCTCGGTTCGGTTTGGAGGGTCCTCGCGCTCCGGGCTTTCGTGCCTTGATCCTTGACTTGATCGACTATTACCTCGCTGACTAGGGCTTTTGTTGTATGGCTCGAGTCGCCTAACCGCCCGAGAACTCCTCTTCGAACGTCTAGTTTCCTTCGGCATGCTTTACCAATGATTCGTGACTAACTATTCGTAACAAATGTAAATAATACACGCACTTTCGCAGAAAAAGGTCAAGCAATGGCGGTCAACAAAAAACAACTGACCGCCTTACACATCACATGACCTTAACCCATCCCCAGTCCCCAGCGGTGTGTGAGAAAAACATTTTCCACTTATTTCGTTCCACTCAGCCAGTGGAAAATCACCCGTAATTAGGAGTGCATTCCAGAATTTCATATGTTTTTATTTTGGCGAACCTTCTGCACCCTAATGACAGAGTCCATATTCTCTATACTTTTACTTTGGTACTGACAAGGAGAATTCATTTCGCAATTAAAGCTTCCTAGGTTGGTGAACATTTCCTTTTTTCTCATTAACAAATGGTAAACACCACAGCGCACACTATTGAGTTATGGATGCACGCGGGAGGTTGCTAAGCACGAAAGAAGCGAAAGAGTCACTCGAGGCAATAGCCGAGAGCGACTCTAGCTTCTTGAGTGCTTAGCAAACCTCCCAAGTGCATCCATAACTCAATAGTGTATGCTGTGGTGTTTACCATTCGTTTTATAACATAACATTGATACATTGTAGCTAAAGAGTTCCCTTTTATTTAACAAATCTTACGCAACCAGAAAAAACAAGCGCGCGTGTAAAAATAGTCTTTGCATTTGCTCACGTCAGCAGCGTACACCCATGGGCAAATGGGGGATGCTAAATTGACCAATCAGAGCGCACACTTTACTTTGGTTATGTTATAATGATCATTACATTAATGATTCAGCAGTATTATCATGAGAAGGTACTTGCTACACAGCAATATTTAGTAAATAAATCCCATTCAGGGGGTTGGTATGTCGGCTGCATGATAATGTCCACAGCTGAAATGTTGTCTGAGAAATGAATATTTCATCCAGAAGAAAAGCTTAGAGGGTAAAATTAATTTGGAATTTTGATGACAATGTCTTAGCCAAGGACATTATCAGCTAACATACCGGCAAGCCAGAAAGGGGTTTATTTATTCTATAACTCTCCCATTTATATTCTTATCGTACACTCACAACAAATTTTGTCAGTTTTTTTTTGTATGTTTGGGAGCTGCATTTAATGTCATTATCACTGGACTCTGCAAAACAAGTTTGTTTTTTTTTTTGGTTTTTGTTGAAAGTAATAAAGATGAAGAAGTCAAACTCTTGAGCTGGCTATTTTCGGCTGGCTTTGTTCCTTTTATGAAAATATTAGGAGGACAAATATTTATGTAAACAGGGGTTGTATTGCATGATAACTGTTGGGTGATTTTGTACCATGTGATGTAAAGTAGCCAATAGAATCATGCGAAAGTTTATGGGGGGAGAGGCTTATCAAGTAATATTCAGTAGATGGTAACATCTTATGTATGATTTCAAATAAAATACAGGAACTGACATGTGCTTTGGACAACCAGTTAATAATGATGTACTGAAACTTGTTCAAGAGGAAATGGCAACATTGGTTATATCTGTTGAAGAAAATAAGGAAACCTGGGTGCAGGATCATGAGGGACTGAGAAAGAATCTTCAAAATTTGACACAACTTTTTCAACTTGACATCAAACGACTTGAAGCTAGTCATGTTGCCTTAGAAAGTGGCCTCAGTGTCCTTAAAGAAGATCAGTTGAGGATTAAAGAAACTCTGGTGGAAAATGAAATGATGACCTCATCAAATGCGTCTCTCATACAGCATGTTAAAGATAGCTACGAAGAGAAGCACAAAGGTCTTCAATGTCAACAAGAGCTTCTGGAAGGGAAAGTGGCTGGTTTGTCTCAAGGGATGGAAAAGTTGATTTCAGAAGAAACAAATTGGCTCATAAGTGGTAAATTTATGATTGGAGAATAGTCAATGTAAAAAAAAAAGTAGTTCTTCATGTCTTTTTATTGTTAATTCACTTATTTCTGTTTCAGGTCTCTGTTGGAAAATCCCAGTGACGTTAGTGCTGAGCATCCTCATGATTTTCATCTATGAGCATTATACTCCAGGATCTAAACTTCGTTATTGGTATTGTAGAAGGGGAAGCATCCAAGGCCACACTTTGTCATTCTTTTTCAAGACAAATGACCACCAGGTAAAATAAGTGTTCAGGATAAGCCAATACAGTTGTGCCCGGGGGGGGCGTTACTCGCATATATGAGCCATATAGGTACCTGCCGCGGAATAGGGTATGGTTTTTGCGGTTCTCGGTCCTTAAATGGGGTTCTTTTTTGACCCTTTTGTTTCTGTGTCCATTGTGTGGTCCTTAGATAAGGCAGCTTAATTGTATTATCTAATACTGAGTGTGAAAACGCCCGCCTAAACGCACGGTTTTTTGTTTAAGTGTCAGGGGCGGAACCAGGAATTTTTTATTTGGGGGGGGGGGGTCCAAAATTTGGTTTAGAAAAGACTGTTGGACTCTTATGATGCAAATTACTTCTCCCCCACACCCCGCACACCCCCTCCCACCAGTCGCGGTTGCACGTTAAAATTTTTTGGCCGCTTACCGTTTACTTGGATTCATTAATTAAAAAAATCAGCCTGTTAAAAAGTGATATACGATCCTGCGGATGTAAGAATTTCAGTCTCAAAGTTGTAAGCGTCAGGTCTGATAGGGGGGGTCCGAACCCCCCGGACCCTCTCCCTGGATCCACCACTGAGTATTGTAACTAAATGATTTTGCAACAGAGGTTTAATAGCCGTTAAGCGGGTAAATACACGTAACGCCTCTTGTAAGGTGTCATTTTTCGGCTTTGGGCCTTAAAAAGGGTATCAGTTTTCGCTTTCTTAGTTAGTTAGGGCTCGCGAACCTTCGCGGCACACCCCTATCCAAATTCGCGGGAGTTCCCCCCCCCCCGGGCAATTGTGTACTGGTTGCCAAGCCTTTGATTTGGAGCGAGGTTGAAGGTGACCTCGTTGTGATGGAGACCAGTATCTATTTAGAATGATAACAAAGTAATTTGTCTGTATTATGACAAGGTCACACTTAGAACACAACCTGTTCAAACTGAAGGTTGGGCAACCAAGTACACAACTGTAAAAATTGGACTATTCCCCATCTGTTCTTATAACTCAGCCTTCTGGCTTTTTGTGAAACACTCAAAACTTGACTAGTTCAGTTGTTTCAATAAAAACCAGTTACTGATGGTCCACCGCTGCTTATCGGACCTTGTACCTCTGTCTATTTAGCCCGCGAGCCAGCTCATGTGTTAGGGTTTCGCCTTGTGGAACCTTTCCCAGGTAGCCTACATATCGCCATACCCTCTCCCCCTTCCTTACGTTTCTTCTGCGGGGGAGGGTACGGCTACACGTAGACTATTTCCTAGGCCCAGCGGTCCATTACACCATCAAGGAAAAAGTTACTGAAACTCCTGTGGTTGACTGTGCAAATGAACCAAGTGAGAGAAACTGATGGAAATCCATAAGTAACTCCTTCACCCAATAATATCGTTTTGTTTAAATTTAAATTAGCCCTACTGGCCTCGTTCTCCAGTACAAAATTCAAAAGAATACATTATCTTAAGCGAGGCCAGAAGGGCTAATTTAAATTTAAACAAAAGAATATTTATACGGCAGCCATTTATGAAAAGTGGTCTATTACCGCTTATTATCCAACTGCACTAAGTACAGTAAAAATAACGCGCGACTCGAGTACAAATATCCAAGATATTGTGCAGTTGGTTATTTTGTAATGTAAAAAACCTGTTCAACCGGTCGGCTGCGTGCGCAACGCTTCTCTGTCTGCCACGCTTTTCCCACTTTATAGGAAATGCGCATGAAATATAGCAGTTGGATAATAAATAACTAATAAGACGTTTTGGTGTGTGTGTAGAAGTATAGTGTGTGTAATATTGCTGAGTACTTTTTACGAGTTGTGCTGTGCCGTATTTTGACGAGCCCTCGTACTACACACCAAAACGTTTTATGATATATATTTAGCTGCCTCTTCACAATTTTAAGATCTAATTAACCTTGAATTTTTCGTCAACAAACAATGATGAGAAATTCGAAAGTGAAATAAAAATTTTATTGTTTTTCTGAAGCCTTTAGCTTGCAAACAAAGATTACTTTTATCAACTAATGAAATCAGCCAATGAAATGATTCTAAATGTATTGTTATTAAAATGTAACAATAAACTGTCATGGTTAGACTTAACATTCTGTGGACTCAGAACAGTTTCATTACAAGACGTTTTATTATTTAAGAGGAGCTATTATTTACATGAATATCACTCTTATTGTGTTATCTTAACAGAGACCGTTAGTGAATGGAATTGAGTTCAGCTGGGAGGCTTTAAAAAAGAAAATGAACCTCAAGTTCCGTCCACTTGATGACCCAGGTATTTCTTATTATTTTAGCAGCCAACAGCATGTCAGTGTCATTGCATGCAACTTTACGACTTTTGTTTGCGTTTTAGGCAACCGTTGAGCAATTGTCAAGTAAACATCAAAACGAACTCCGGATTACTTTCTCTGTAAATGGTCCGGAAAACTCGCGCCACTTTCTCGACCAATCAGATTTCAAACTAAAACCAATCACGACTTGCGTCATCCACGTTTTACCGCGCTTCAGGCAGTAAACTTGTTTTTACTTTGAGTTCTCATTGGCTCCTTGTCATTTCTTTCCTTTTTTCTGATTGGCTGTTTTAATTACTTTGGTTCTGGTTTTACGGCACTCATCCGGAAAAGCACAGTAATCAAAGAATTCACAACGTCCAAACAGCACAGAGAAAGATATCACAAAGAACCTATAAGAATCGGAGCTAAGATAAGTAATAAGAGGCCTCGAACGTGCGATGAGCGATGATGTTCGTAACTTAAGTCAAACCAGTCGCAATGGTTTCAATTTTAATCTTTCTGATTGGTAGGCACGAAGGTGCAAGATTTCCTTTGGAATCTCAGATTACATTTGACACTCTGACAAAAATTGCTCCAGAACACAACAGCATCAAACAGATAAAGCCTCTTTTCAAAAGGCATCGTTACTCGAAAACGAAGTCACCCTGTTTGGAGAAAAAAATAAAATGAAGTAAAACAACAGGAATAAAGTTCTCCCAGGTGTATGAATTCGTTAAAGTATTCTATTGAAAAGTAAAATATAAGGTTTGTGGTCCCAGTATTCAAGCGGTATTATTTACCTTGCTCTGAGTCAATCTGCAGAGTATATTAGAGCTCGGGGGGATAAAATGCCTCTCTAGTCTCGTTCCCCGACCTTTCATAATCAAGTATAAGTTGTAACGGTTCAGTTACAGTTACACGGCAGGATCTGGGTACGAAATTAATGCGTTTTCTTGACGATCATAAGTCCGGAACACACTGACGGGTATGGGTACTAACCATCTTGTGTAGACAGTCTGACTGGAATCCCTCCCCATATTTTTCGTTTTCTTTGTTAAAGGGGTGCGTTACTACCTCAACATTGATCGCTGTGCGTACGGAGGTATCGTACTTGTGCGCTCACTCTTGGATAACACTCCACAAGTGCGAGGGGCAGAGGTTCTAGCCGTGAACTCTGATTGTTCTCAAGTCTTCTACAATGACAACGTCGTTTGGAGGCCTTATCAAAGTGCAAGTTCTAAAGATATCCGTTGTGTACCAGCAAATGGATGATGCAGTTCGTTTATTTCAGCAGAACCCGTTGTCTCAAGGGGTATCCTTGTGTCTATATGTCTCCAAGATGGTTCCAACTGTAGACAAAGGTCGCTTCTATGCCTTTGGACGTGTGTTTTCAGGACTTGTTGAAACAGGACAGAAAGTGCGCATTATGGGTCCAAATTATGTGCCCGGAAAGAAGGAGGATTTGTACAACAAAAGTATTCAGAGGTTGGTGATTGTGTTGGAATTAGAAGAATTAGATTGTGATCTAAGTAGCAGTCATGTGTTTTTTAATAACTTTTTTGTTTGTTTTACAGCATTTACGTAACAAAACTTTTTTATGGTGACCATTTTACAGTAACTTTTTGAAAAAAGCTGAAATTGGAACCTTGCTATTAAAATGTTGTACAACTTACCAACACCAATACTATTTCTCTTCAAATAGTTATGCCCACAGATCTAGGCACCATGAATTTATAAAACTTCTG